>NW_009224641.1:25448-49502 GCF_000690835.1 Fulmarus glacialis | reverse complement strand
CTTTCCCTAGGCCTGGGACACCTTTCCTCCAGCTTGCAGAGGAAGCAGCCCAGTTTCCTTGGAGTCACCCAAGTCTTGGGGAGGCAAAGTCAACAATCCCTTACAGATACCAAGAGGAAAAAAAAATGTTTTTCCTGACCAGTGCATAGGCAAGGTCTGTGCAGGTGAGGAGGTCTCTTAGCATTCCTTCCCTTCACATGGTCTCTGTTACCATGATAGCTGCTGGGCCAGTACCACATAATAATGTCTCGTGTAGTTGTCCCTGCTCTGCTTGGATCCTGAGGTAGGGAGCACTGGTTGAAATGATACCAATGTATTTTCAAGCCACCAAGGATGGAAGAAGATCATTTAAAAAAACCCACCTTTGTTTAGGCAGGACCATATGCTGTAGGTTATCTTTTTGGTGCCCCAGGCAACCTGATTTTCTTATAATTTCTTTGCCAAAGCCTTTGAATTAAGAACTGAGGAAGAGTTTTGCTTACAAATAGTTTTGAAGGGGTAGCACAGTGGTCTGTGCACCTCCTTTCTAGGTCATCTAAAACTAATGTCTTCTCTGTTTGGAAATTCTCACTTGAAAGTACTCCGAAGCTAATAGCAAATTAGGGTTTGGCATTGTGAGTATTTTAAGTTTTAAAAGTTCCTGGGAAGTTAGAGAGCTCTAGCCTTCATCAGGTTTGGGAACATAACAGAAATGTCCCTCCAGTACGCACTACTCCTCCATGTCTTTGTGCCTGCCAACCTCCCCTCATTCCCCACCAGCATATAAAAATCCAATGTAAATGAGATTGTCCTAGCAGCTTGCAACAAGCTGTGAACTCAGAATTTCAAAAAACATCAGGTATCCCTATCTGCACACTCAAAAATTGGAACTGAATCTAGTATCTCTCCAAATGCTTAGCTCCTTGGGAAGTGTACAGACTATAAGGGGCTTTCTTTTTTTTTTTTCTTTTTTGTTTTAATAAAATGTAATTGCTGTATCTTAATACATTAACTGACACATTTTCAGATGTCACTTTCACAAAACTTTGAGATTTAATTTAGAAAGCTAATGCTGGGTTTCTCTGGAAACCTGTCCAGCTGTAAAAGCCTTTTATGATTTGTAGTTCTCAAATCACAGATTTGGGATAAGACCCCACTTACGAAGGAAAAGGGATGTTTTAAATAATATGAGAGGATATAGAGAAGAATTCACCCATAGAAAAACAGTGGGGATTTTAACCCAAACCATATTTTTGATCAATTCTATTAGCAAGACATTAGAAAGAAGCAGATGAGACAGGAAACAAAAGTATTTCAACCATAATGAAGTAAATGAACCAGTTCTTTAGGGAGACAGGCTAGTACATAAAAATGGTACACATTTTATTCTAAGTTTCCTATGTTCTCAGGAGACCAATAATGCAGGTAGAAGTACTGAATACTCTGAAAATCATAGAATTCGTTTTCTGAAGGTCTGGCTGAGAGGCTTGCTATTTGTTTCTGCTGCAGAAGTATGTTCAGTAGTTAGTACCTTTGTTTTGGACTTGAAACTTTTGCATTCTGTACTCTGAGGTTCTGTGCTAAAGGGTTGACTGGTTCAGTTCAGCAAGATGCATCTAGAAATAAAAGGATGCATTTTCAAGAGGCGTTACCAGAAGACTTGTAAGCAGAGGTAGGTAAGTCTCTGTAGGGGACAGATTTGCATGTTGGATGTTTTTGTTGAATAAGAATAAGTAATATCAAATAACAGAACCAGGATTGTAGTCTTGTTTTTCGGGCTTGATTAAAATTCATGTCCTCTCAGACTCCTCTTTTCCCCTCCTCTCCCCCCAGCCAGTTTCTCTTGTGCTCCAGAATCCCAAGTCCCTTGTGTTTACAACATTAAAGGACAACTGTACTGTTCTGGGTTTTTTTTCTGCTGTGCAGTAAACTAGGAGACTGCTGTGGTGCCCATCCATACAGAACATCATTGCCCTTCTACTCTAGAGCAGCAGCGTCTGCAGCTTTACCATGTGCCAACAGGAGACAGTGACAGGACATAGAATGAAGCTCACAGGAGGAAATGAAAAGTCAGTTTACGCAATAGCTTTATATCTTGTTTAATGAGGCAGCTGATTCTTCTGTGCAGAGCCAGCTGGGTGACTTCAGGATCTTTTAAAGTCCTTTTGCAAGATTCTTCAAACACCTTGGAGACTCCATGGAAGCTGTGCAGCATTTGCTGCAAACTGTCGAACCTTTTCTGTTTAGTAGGCTTGGGTGGTTAGCAGCTATTTGAAACAGATTTGATCGAAAAGACTAGAGAGTTTGAAAGACGGTTGGAAAAGTTGGGCTAAACGTGTTCCTGAAAAAACAGTAGAAAATGCAGAAGCGAAATTAACTTTGTGTTCTCTTTTGTTCATGTTAAAGAGATTTAAAATCCAGTATGTTACATCTGGCAGAAGAGATGACATTTATTTTTCTTTTGACATCTGAAAGATTGGTCTTCTATCCAGACTTCTATATAGTTCAAAAATCTCTGAAGAAACCTTTTTAAGCTTGCCCTTTTGAAATTTATTTCATATGACTATATCATACTTAAAGTAACTTAGTAGCTATTTTTTTTTTTAGTTTTTTCAAAGTTACTCTGTATTAAATCAAAAAGTTACAATTGTTACGTATTTCTGAATTCCCAAAACCTTGAAACATTTTGAAATTATGAAAGGTGAAAAATTGTAAACAGTTCTTCAGTTCTTACTTGAAAGTGAGAAATATCTTGAAATTAAGTGAACAACTCTAAAATTAGATACATTTTTGGGATTGTCTGCCTTACACGTGAAGAGAGCTCTCTTTAAATCATAATTGGTTAATTATACTGTATTTGTTGTCTTATATAAAATCTCAGCTCTTAGTGTCACATAGTTAAAAATCGGTCTTTATAAGCGGAAACTGAAATTTTCTTTTAACTTTCATGGTTTCAGAGAAAAATTTTAAATATGACCATGTCTAGCTACAAACTTGTAAAACAGTTGAGACAAAAGTTACTTTCTTATTATTTTCATTGGCCTGTTTCAGACTTTTGGCTGTTTGGATTTAGCAGTTTTGAAAAAATAAAGAATAAAAGTGATTTATTATATTACTTCTTTAAAGATGTTTTGTTTCATGTAATTTTAGGATAAAAGCAGTACCATGCTGAGTGTGATCTGTGGAAGTATAAAAAGTGATACAATTGAACTTTTTATTTTCTTGCAGATTAGTTCTAATATTTTCAGAACACTTCCGCCTAGTGATAACCCAGATTTTGATCCAGAAGAAGATGAACCAACTCTTGAAGCCTCATGGCCCCACATACAGGTATGTGATTCCTTTATTTTCAAGCCTTCCTGTAAGGCAAGAACTGTGAATGGATACTTGAGTAATTTTGTGCCTTTGGTAAGAGTGTCAAAATTGCTTGTATAATACAATTGAGTTTCTATACTTGGGAGGGAAAAAAGTGGTGCTTTTCTTAACGTGTATAAATACGGCAGAATGTAAGTCTTCCAAATTGCTTAAATAACTTTTTTTTTAAAAGGAGTGATTGCATTGTTAAAGTGTGGTATATAGTGTGGTATATGTATGTCTTAAAAATACATGGTTATTTTAGGTAATTATGTTCTTTACTTAAGAGGTTTCTTTTCTGCACTTTTTTGTGTGATTTCAATAAAATATGAGTGGATGTTACCAGTTCGGTGTCTTGTGACAGTAACAAAAAATGGAGTAATAGCCTTTATTTGTCTTTTGAGCAGGAAATAGATATCTCCACATTCTTCCCACCCTCTTCCCTCCCTTCATGCAAAAACTTTACAATATAGGTGTTGTTTGGTAACAGTTGGTTAGTTACTCTGTTGTGGCACTCCTGTGCCAATCTCGTGATTTTTATAGCATTGCTGTATCAATCACGTGATTGACTTGCCATACTGCTGAATTTCTTTTTTTTTTTTTTCCAATTAGCTGTGAAAAGTTGAACAAACCTAAATCACTTGTAATCATCCAAGTTTGTATCTCAGGTAGTTCATTGCTGAATTTATATAAGTAGTATCTGTTAAATAAAAGTTATGAAGCAACTCCTAGTAGTGGGTAGAAGATTAATAGCTACTGCACATCTGCATACCATTCTCTCCCCTCTCTAGAGAGTTAAAATACTACTCTGTCCCTATAATATTACAGTTCTAATGTGTTGACAAATACTCTTATTTTAAAACTGGACTGCTAATATTGGCTAGAAAAAGTACATGTTCAGGATAGTATTTGAGACTTAAACCAAGTAAGAAACAAGTTATCACAAAAAATAACTCTGCAGATTATTATCTTACTTAGATATGGCTGATTCTAATTATAGGAGAAATGGCTATAACTGAACTAGATGAGAGGCTTGATTTTGTAGGGGTGGGAGTGTTCAAGGGCTGTGCAAATGTCTCTTATAGTCAGTAGCGGCATCATCTGACTTCAAAAGGCCCCTGTCTCTCAGGAGTAAAATTTGTAAATGTTATCTCAGTTCACTTTAGGTCATAAATAAACTATAGTTCTTTTTATACAAAAAGACTTGTGGTTTCTGTGACCAGTTCACTTTTGGTTCAGGCTTGTCTGAGAGAAATTGAAAGAGGTTCGTAGCCCGTGCTATTATTTGAAATTTTATTTTCAGCTTTTTCCTTTGCCTTTTTCTAAATGAGTTTTGGCCAGGCTGATCATTGATTGTGGATTTCTCTCCTGCATCAGTTGTTCGTCCTTGTCCTTTGAATAGATTGCTCATTGCAGCACAATGGAAACGGTTTGTGTTTTCCTCTCCTTTCTTTTACAGTTTAGGTGCTACTGGGTGGTAGAAGACAGAGTTTGATAACTTACTAATTGCCCTCCAGGAGCACAAAGCTGCTGGAAGTGTCAAATTTTGTGTATGGAGGAAGAGGGTGTGCACACCCACTTCCCCCTCCCCAATGTATTTTTGGTATAGTCTAAAGAACTGCTTGGGGGTGTGGGTGGGTGTTTTGCTGGCTGTGATTTGTGTTTGCTCAGTTAAAAACAAATTCAGAATTCTATCCTTATCTGGTGGTCAGGTAACCAGTTTTCTGGGAGGGAAAAGAAAAAACTCAATCTCTACTCTTACCTGGTTGAATCTGTTGGCATTTCTCTATAAAATAACATGATAGATAATGGCTTACTAAGTTACCAGTGTGTGTAGTCACAACAAGACTCTATACCTTCAGTAAAGTGAGTGCCACTTGAAAGACATTGCTTTAAAGCAATACTCAGGATGGTTTCTAACAGCCAAACTAGGTTGAACAGGTTGGCATTAAAGCCACTGTGTATTTTGAAGCCTGGGGAGTTGCAGAGTTGGTAGAATTGGTAGCTTAAAGCAGTAATATTCTAGTGGTCTCTGCAAGAAAGAAGATTGAAGCACCAAAGTAATAGGAGTTGTATTTCATAGCTCTTTCACCCAAGCAGCCCAATTTTGAGAACAAAAACAACTAAATCCAACAGTTCTCCCCTAATTTAGTATTTTCAATGGTAATGCTTCAGTTAAACTCAAGAAAGTTGAGCGTACCTGGGGTTTTTTGGGGGGCTTTTTTTGGTGTTTTTTTTTTTTTTAGGTAGGAGCAGCCAGCATCTGTTGTGGCTAGAATCCATTCTTGTCCCCCTAGTTGATAGCTGTTGTTACGCTTCTATCTTTGCACACATTAGCATACAGGAGAAAGGAGAAGCTGACTAGCCAGAAATGGCCATTGCAGCTTGCTTCCTGAAATGCCTCGAATAAAGCTTCATGTATTTCCCAAGGCTCCCAAGGATTTCCAAAGTTATTTGATACCTTTTACTAGCTATACATGTTCTAGGAGCAGTGGTACTAATTATCAGGAAATTAGACAATTCTGTAAGCATCAGAACTGCACAAATACTCCTTCAGTGCACAAAACTTCCCTGCGATACAGCTCAGAAACTGGATTTTTGAGCACTAAATTTTGTTTTTTCGGAAAGCTCTTTCAGAACAATAGCAACAATCGTGGTTCTGGAACTGCATGTGTTTATATGAAGCATTCAAATTGTTGCTAATGCATACTCTCCCTATATTAGAAATGAGACATGTAGCTGATTAATTTGTCATCATACGTTGAGAATCTTGCATTAATATTGACTTGTTCTATTTCATAGATGAGATGTACCTTGGTTTTGATCCTAATTGATCCCCTAAACTTAATCTGGGACAGCTTGTACCAAGATGTTACAGCATTATGCTTTAACTTAGTTAAGAAGCCATAAATGTCCTTCCTCCCCGTGTCCTTTAGGGAAAACAAAACATGCCAATTTAGTCTTCACTCATAAAAGGTGCTCTATCCCGTGGCAATTCTAGTGGCTCCTTCTGTGTATCCTTTCAGGTTTGAATAAATTTCCTCAAGCATGTGTAGGACTGTGCATCTCCTGTACTGTTAGTATCTTCCTGGAATATCCCAGGATTTCATCTGTCACTTCCGTGGCTTCATTGTGTAGCTGGATCTTAGTCATCCTGTGGTTAACCCTTTCTCAGCTTAAAGGCTTGCAAATGCTTAGCAGAGCTTTTTCTTGGATCTCTAACTGTGACTTTGCAATCCTTGAGTTTCATCCTGTATTTATTACTCCAGGCCTTCAGGATCAACTTGTCCTTTCTTATTGATAACCTGACATACTTTTTTTGTTCCTGGCGGTAGCTTCCAATATTGTCATCGTTTAAGCAGTTATCACACATGATTATTCTTTGTTGTGGTCACTGACAGAAATATTTAATACAGGAATTTATTAAAGAAATATTTAATGAAATTTAATTCCAGAATTAATCCCTATGAAGCTGTGCTAATAACCTCCCTCCAGCCATATGTTTCCCATTTCAATACAAACCACTAACGAATTTATCTAGTTTCTAGCTTGAAAAAGATCAGCAGAATCGTAGAATGGTTTGGGTTGGAAGGGACCTTGAAAGATCACCTAGTCCAACCCCCCTGCAATGAGCAGGGACATCTTCAACTAGATTAGGTTGCTCAGAGCCCTATCCAACCTGACCTTGAATGTTTCCACATATGGGGCATCTACCACCTCTCTGGGCAAGCTGTTCCAGTGTTTCACCACCCTCATTATAAAGAATTTCTTCCTTATATCTAGTCTAAATCTACCCTCTTTTAGTTTAAAACCATTCCCCCTTGTCCTATCGCTACAGGCCCTACTAAAACGTCTGTCCCCATCTTTCTTATAAGCCCCCTTTAAGTTCTGAAAGGCCGCAGTAAGGTCTCCCCGAAGCCTTCTCTTCTCCAGGCTGAATAACCCCAGCTGTTTCAGGCTTCATAGGAGAGGCGTTCCATCCCCCTGATCATTTTTGTGGCCCTCCTCTGGACCCGCTCCAACAGGTCCATGTCTGTCTTGTGCTGAGGGCTCCAGAGCTGGACGCAGGTGGGGTCTCACCAGAGCAGAATAGAGGGGCAGAATCACCTCCCTCGACCTGCTGGCCACGCTTCTTTTGATGCAGCCCAGGATACGGTTGGTCTTCTGGGCTGTGAGTGCACATTGTTGGCTCATGTCCAGCTTTTTGTCCACCAGTACCCCCAAGTCCTTCTCGGCAGGGCTGCTCTCAATCCCTTCATCCCCCAGCCTGTATTGATACTGGGGGTTGCCCCGACCCCGGTGCAGGACCTTGCACTTGGCCTTGTTGAACCTCATGAGGTTCACATGGGCTCGCTTCTCAAGCTTGTCCAGGTCCCTCTGGATGGCATCCTGTCCCTCAGGAGTGTCAACCGCACCACTTAGCTTGGTGTCATCTACAAGCTTGCTGAGGGTGCACTCGATCCCACTGTCTATGTCATTGATGAAGGTATTAAACAGCCATGGTTGATCTCTTTCTAAGACAGAGGATGGAGTATGGTGATATTTAAAATTATATTACTGGATTGTCTATTACTGAGCTTTTAAAAAGTCTGTCCCGTGTTGTCTGTTGTGCAACTGTGTGCTGTTGTGTTTATGCACAAGAAGACAAATTAAGGCTGTACAGGGAAATTTGGATTTTAATACAGTTCTGTTACGTGAAAGTTGTATACATTGAAACTGTTGATAGGAAAAGCTCTTGTTACAGTCTGTCAGAGGGGAAGAGAGAGTGAAGGGGAACTTGTTTCTGAGCTTCTGCTTTGCAGATACAGCATATCCTCCCTGAGGCTATGCGTAAGTAACTGTTGTCTCAAATGTTCTAGATAAAAAGTACTTATTGTCAAGCACTTCTCTCAAGTGAACTTCATAATTATAATTATGAATTACTCAGGTGTTGGCTCTCAGTTTAATAAGTACTCATAGTGGTAATAGTTGAAATAGATGCCTGTGAGTATGACCACAGCTCTGTGTGGGTTTTATTCAGAAGTCCTGTCAGTGATGTTTTTATCTATCTAAATTGCATTTTAGTATTATTACTAATCAGTTGTTTAACTAACAAGGAGCTAGCAAATAGGCATTGAGAACATAAGCAGCCCTGAATGTATCTAAACGTAAGACATCTTTCCTCTCAATTCCTCTCTTAGTTAAGAGATGCCTTATGTGTATTTTATAAATCTGTCATTGCTATGGAAGTACAATATTTTGTGTCTTGGACTTCTGATGAACCCCAAAATACAGGACTTGTGCTCTGGCTTCTTCCTGCTTCTCTCTGCTACCTCAGGCCCTCACTAGCTCTATCTCCTGTCTGTTTTTCCATCTGTGGGCATTGTGGGATCATAGCGAATGGGGACTTGAACTCAATAGAAATAATATACTACAAAATACAAAGGATGTTGAAGATAAATCTGCAGAGGGTCCTGTTGTTTGAATTGAGTGTCCAGGATATAGAAACCTAATGTTAAGCCAAACTCTTTCTGTGTATTCGTTCAGCTTTTTAATATGACTTTTCATTTTTGGAATTTGCAGCTGAAACTTAATTTCAGGAACACTTAGCAGATTCTTCTTCATCTGTTTAAGGAATTATGTGATGTTAGAGCACTTAATTTTACCCTCAGTGTTACGTGTTTGGTAACTTACTTCTACATAATAAATTCCTAATATAGTAGGAAATATGAATATATGTAATACTTAGAACTTTTTTTTTGTCTAATGGTGATATTTTCAGTAGATTATTCATTAAGCTTTGACTCTTCTGGGAATTAAAGTGTTCTTGATACTTACTGTAGTTCTTTCAGTAAATTCTAGTAGAGGCTGTGATTAAGCAGTGATGTGTGAGCCTTCGGTTTCCTTTTGTACCTTTTAAGCATGTGAATAGTCCCACTGACTTTGTGGTGGTAGCGGGGCTGAGATCTGTGTTATGGTGTACTTACTAACTTCAACATTTTCATTTCAATGTTTGTAGTTGGTGTATGAATTTTTCCTGAGGTTTTTGGAGAGCCCGGATTTTCAGCCTAGCATTGCAAAGCGATATATTGACCAGAAATTTGTACAGCAGGTAAGTAGAGGGTTTTCCCACCCCTAGATTTAAAGATCACCTCTCAAGCTTAACTTATCATATGACTGTACAGCTAAGGAGAATATTAGAGCTTTCATGTTGACACAGGGTTAAATTGTTCCAACAGTGGTTTCTGCCAAACACTAAATGAACAGCACATCATGCCACACCGGCTATATGTAATAAGTAACTTCAGAAACACTTTGTTTTCAGATATCAACCTCAGTGCTTTGCAATGCAAGATATTTGTAATTTTTGAATACAAGTTGTGTTTTTAATGTTTTGAAACTTACCTCCAGTCAAATCAACAGTGTACTAATGAAACTTTTGTAGTGCTTTTATGTTTGTTTTTTCATAGATTTATCATGGGAAAACTTAGAGCAAACTTTTGTCCTGTAAAAGGTTCGTGTACTTACTGTACATGAAATGTGTTCCAACTTCTGCTAACTTGTGACTAGATAGTGTCATTCTCTTTACTATCGTGTGTTAACCACAGAAGGAAAGTCAAGTAAAAAAGTACATAGGAAAATCATGCTTCACCATGCAAAGTAACTATGAGCAAGAAAGTGAAGTGAAATTTCATATTAAATATAACTTCTCAAGGAATTAGACTGTAGAATACCACAACAATTTTTGTCCAAGGTTAACTCAGTGGGGACTTTTCTTTTTACCATGTCAAAATACTACTTTGTCAAGGAAAAGCTCAGTATCTGAAGAGTGAGTGCTGGCAGGCCATCACAGTACAGCAATGAAAAGTAAAAACATAGATGGACACTTTTCCTCTCCACCTTCAGTGACTGCATTTAATTTCCACTTGTTTGGTTTTACTGTTCTTGCTTATAGGTGTTTCCTTCTTTGTTTTATTCGACTTTCCCACAAGATTTAGGCCTGAAGCTTTTATTGGCCGTGGGTATCCAATTTACTGATTGACCTGTGGTTCTTAAGAGCCATGTTGCAGAGTTTCAATTCCTGACGTTTCACTTGGTCTTTCTCTAGAGTACAAGAAAGACAATGCAATGAACAGCTAGCTATATATGGAAAAAAGTGGAGTAGTGACTCTGAGAAATTCTTTCTAAATATAAAAGTGAAGTGAGCCTGAACAAAGTTCCTGAACAGCTGTTTCCAGTCACTTATGCTGCTTGGTGTAGACATACCTAAGCTTACAGACCTGGACTGAGCAGGAGACTGTGGTGACTGCTTGAGCTAAGTTACTAACTTGTTTAGCGCAGTTAGCATTTCTGAATATGCTCTTACTTGGACGTGCAGGGAGAAAAATAATTAAAATAATGGTCTGTAATGGGATTGGAATATCTTTTGATGTCTTCAAGTGAGTATGGTCTTTTCTGTATCCTTGGAAAACTTTTTACAAGGGAAAAATGTGTGGGAAGTCTTGCCCCCTTATTGCGGCATTTAGTCTGTACTAGCAGAGAATCAGTTAATAATTATATATCTTATGCTTATTTTATGACCCCCTCCACATTAAATCATTAACTGTGAAATTTCTTGTATAGGAATGCTTTTGCTTAACCTTCAAGACACAAGTAGCTTTTTGAGATAAGCAGTACAGGATTTTAATTAAGAAATTGTAAATATCTGACACAGATTTGATTAATTCTGATTTCTTAAAGACCAAGAGTAAACCATAAACCACTGACCTAAGGTTTGACAATCTCATTCTTACAATTTCATTTTTATTTTGATAGTGTAATAGTTGTTGGAATGGCTTTGATGTCTGTTGTGTACAGACTTTTGAAGGGTATGAAGCTGCTGGGTTTATTTAAAAAAAAAAAAAATCAGCTTTATTAAAAATCTAATTTTGAAAATATAGTATTGATATCCAAACAAAATCTTCGGTTAAACTGATTCTAATTTTTCTAATACAAACTTGTAAATTAAAGATAAAACTGGAATTGGTTAGTAACGTAACAAAATTTAAGTCTTTCAAAAGTAATACATTTCAATTTAATTTTTAAAGTTGTTGGAGCTTTTTGATAGTGAAGACCCACGAGAACGTGATTTCCTAAAGACAGTTCTTCATCGAATTTATGGAAAATTCCTCGGTTTAAGAGCATTCATCAGGAAACAGATTAACAACATTTTCCTCAGGTATGCTGTATATATATATATGTGTGTGTGTGTGTGACTAGGTTGAGGAATACTTTGTCTTGCCTTCATGGTCTGGGTCTGCAGTGATTTATTCTTGAAAGAAAAGACCTGGTTTTGGTCTGTAATCTGGCTTTCAAATATTTGAAGCTTATTAAAGGTTATTTCTGTGGAATTTCTGATCCTCTGTTTCGATTTTTGATGGTTGTCTTTTTTCGTAACAGGTTTATATATGAAACGGAGCACTTCAATGGTGTTGCTGAACTTCTTGAGATATTAGGAAGGTAAGTTTGATCTGACACAGAAAAAATATAAAATGTTATTGTGGGTGTTTGGTTCAGCTTTTTTGCTTTGGGAGTGGAGGTGGGGAAGGAGAATTATAGTAATCGAATGATGAAGTGCAGTCACTGATATAATCTAATAGTGTCTGGGTTACCATGTGAATATCAAATTAGGATATAGAGTATAAATTATTCTTTTTTGGTGCAAGTTTTAAAGATGACTGGCAAATTACTTCTCAAGGGTCCTTGTTTGTCAGGAATATCTACTCTTGCTTATCTTATATCTGATAGATGACTTGTTCCTCAGTTCAGAAAATGAATGTTAACTTTTGCCCTCATGCTGAATGAAATGCTTTAATCTTCAGCAGGCTGGTTTTCTTTAGATTCTATTCAGGAAAGCCTTGTAAGTGCTAGGGTTTTTTAGTTATCTTTTTTGACATTTCACTAATTTAATTTTTAACTTTGAAGTTTTTTGTGGTAGTATTTTACTGTTTTTCCAAAATTATCACATATTTCACAGTAGAAAAATTTATAAATATTACTGGTCTAACTCCTAAAAGTGAGATTACTGAATCAATGAGACAACTTTTTAACTTTGTTGAACAACCTTTCCCTCCAAAAACAATTTCAAAACAGATGTTCAAACTGCACTGTTAAAATAGCTCAAAATTGTATGCCATCTACTCTTTTCTCTGCAAGTTGCTAGTGATTGTGGGTGAAATGGATCAGCTTGCTGATGCATCTAAGCTTTACAATTAGTCAGCAAGACTTACTGTAGATGATTTTACTAATGGATGTCACGATAAAAATACTTCAGCTCATCTAATGAGTATTATTTGACTTCTACTATGGTTCTCTGGTATTCCTGCCAATAGTCTAAACTTGCATGATACCAACACTTTAAAGGTTGTGCATATGTAGAGCTATTTTATGGCTTCAGAATAATCAGGTTTAGAAATTGAATCAGAAATGGAGTGTCTCTTGAATTTACAGAAAGTCTTGACTTGTTAGGAAAAAATAATTTTTTAATAAAAATAAATCATGCTTATTCATGTTTTCAGTATTATCAATGGTTTTGCACTGCCACTGAAAGCAGAACACAAACAGTTCCTTATGAAAGTTCTGATTCCCATGCATACTGCAAAGGGATTAGCTTTGTTTCATGCACAGGTAAGCTTTTGCCTATTTTTGAGTGGTGGGGGTTTTAGTATTTGCATTTGAAACTAACGAAATTTAAAGCAGTATGTGTTATAATATCAATATTCCAAAATATTTGCAAATTCAGTCACTCTTTTTTTTTTTCCTAAAGATCTTATGTCTAAATGTTAATTTTGAGATAATATTTAGCGTATATTAAAAGTGAAAGAATGTAACAGCAAGTCAAAGTCATGTCAACTGAAGTGGGAAGCTTTTTTGCTTGCTGGTCTTGTCACACTTTAAGCTTCATTTAATCCCAGGACCTTGTTCTCTTATCACTTCTTTTATGTGGTCCAAATGTTGTGTATAAAGGAACCTTGAGTATGGCCAGGTATTTATTTCAGAAATGCTTTTTTATTTCTAAAACCATTCCAGTGACGGGGGGGGGAGGAGAATGTTGGATATAAATGGCAGAAACGTATAGTAGCTCTCTGGATCAGCTAGAAACTATGTAGATTCATGGCACACTGTTAGAATGCTTTAGTTCTTCATTTGACTTCCATTCTTATACTTTGCACAGATGTTCAGCATTTTATTTGAGGAATAGCGTATATCCTTTCCAGACATACGGCACTTGAGTATTGAATACATTTGATGCAAACTTGCAAATAATTCTGCTGTGGCTAATTAAAAACTTGTTTTGTGAACTTAGTCAGCTCACTAATACAGGTCCTTATAGACTAAAGATAGAAGGAAATGAGTTTCTAATTAAAGTGAAATCATTATGACTATATAGCCTACAAACAGGATCAAGTCAAGAGCTCAGTTAATTCCTAATTCTCATATAAAGTTGTAATTTAATTAAATCACTTGTCTTTGTGGTTTATTGCTATGCAATAGGCTGCTCCATGGAATGAGTCAGTGATATGAAAGGGACCAGTCACTTGCCAAAGGTATTCTCACTGACAGAGAATATATAGTATAGCAAGCTATCCTTTTTTCTATGATATGTTTAATCCAGTTCTTTGGTGCCTGAAAGGGTCCTATTAATTCAGCTGTACTGTGTACCTGAAAGTAGCATTTGGTTTGCTGACCAGGCTACTCATCTGTCCCTTCATAAACCACTAGTGCCACGTGCAGTTTCAGCACTGTGTGTTTCTGGTTTCATGTATCCTGAAGGTGTAAACCAGCATTAAATCTGCTTTGAAATCAGGAGTGGCCTGGTTGCTTCATTGCTACAGTACAAGTTTAGCCTACCCCTAAAAGTTAAAGACTTAAAGCTGAATTACGTTTGAGTCTTTGTCTTTGAACAATAAAGCATTACTCTACAATATATATAATGGGATTTTGTGAGATTAATGTGTGACATTTATTATTTTTTGAATCTACACATATACATCCTTAGCCTAAGGTTAAAAGAAATAAATTAGACCTGTTGTAATTACAGCATTGTAATTATCTGCTTTGGGATAACAGACTAAAAAAAATTGGAAAGGTAATGCTTGAATTCAAGCATCCTAAGTATTGAAATGTACGTGTAATGCATGTAAATAACTTTTTTCTTTGCTGTATATTGTGAGATGAAAAATACTGTAACTTCTTAAAATCAGTCTTAATGGAATCTATGATTGTAACTACTTTAGTAATAGGGTTATTGTATGGTTTCTGTACTGGGCAGAGGTATGGTTGTTTAGTTACTTAACTATGTACTAAGTAACTAAACAATAAGTAATTATATAACATGTAATATCACACTTTGGCCTGAGAAGACCCCTGGACAGAAATCACTAGAGGCTGGGAGAGCATGCTGGTGACTTAATCACGTTATGCTTCTCCCCCTTCATACGCTGTTCCACAGGCATTTGTTGTTGGCCATTGCTGGGGACAGGATACTCAGCTGGACAGATGCTGCCTGATCTCTTGTGGCCATGCAATATGTTAAAATTCTTTCACCTGTAATCTTACCACTGACTGTTGCGTGCTGCAGATGTCTAGTACTTGAGCAACGTGTGCTCAGTCAAACCTGGTTTAAAACTTTTTTTTTGACTGAAAGTATCACCTTTTTTACCCCAATACAGATGTTTGAAAATGATAGTTTTGTAATGTTAATACAGGAATTATGTTGAGAAAAATCTGTCTGCATACTGGATCTGAGTTAGGAAAATATCCGTCAAGCTTAAAAGTAATTTTCTTCTAGGATGGAAAAAAAAAAGATGATTTTTGGTATGCAGGAAGTTTTTGTAAGATAGAGGAGGTCTGTATATATCTTGCTGCTTTAATTGCTGTTTTGTTTAGTTTGGAAGAATTTTAAAAGGCTGTGTAGGGGTGTTTTGGGTTGGGTTCCCCCCCCTCTGCATCTGAAGTGCTTCCATTATAAGTTGTGATATTTAGTTATGCTGCAATGTCTAAACAGTGTCTGTTTAAACTAAATAATCATATGACTTACATTCTAGCTCGCCTATTGTGTTGTACAGTTCCTGGAAAAAGATACAACTTTAACAGAGCCTGTAAGTGTTTTTCAGTTGAATGTTTTTCTATTTTTAATTTCAACTAAATATTTCAGTGTAACTTGTTAGCACAGGTAGTACTGCTATACAATTCTATCTTGATTAATGATCCATAGATGTTTCGGGGGGGGAGGAGTGGGGGAATTAAATCTGGAACAGTTTTTAAAAAAATTCTGGGTTTGAAAGGGCAGTTATCTCTTAGCCTGTGACCAAGATAGAGCACAAATTTAAATAAAAGTTTGAACCACTGATACCATGCAAATTACCTCATATGAGAAAGCATGTAACATATATTCCCTCCTGGTAAGAACTAAAATTTCAATATTTTTGGTGCTGATGGCTTGTGCTGCATGAAGTTGAAATATTTTTGGGAATAAACAATCCCAAAATAAAAGTTGGAAAGAATAACAACACTTTATTTAGGCAGAAAGAACTCTGAAATTCCAAACGTGATGTTTCTGTTCTGTCTCTTTGGTTACTGGGGTGCCTCTTGGCAGTTATAATACAGGTGCTTCAGGCATCAGTGACTTTTGCTAGACTGAATCTCCCATGATACGTATTGACAGCTCAGCTAAAAAGGGGTTTGCAGCGCTTCATGCAAGGGCTTTGGCAATGCCCATAAAGAAGAATGCAGGCTCAGGGCAATGCAGCAACTCATGGGGACACAGACTGATGTTAGACCAGCTAGAACAGAAACTGGTTTTAGTTGGACTATCAGAAATCTTTCCGTTAGGGGTATTTATACCATTTAGGTATAAATACTTTATCCCTTTTTGTGACAGAACAATGAAGAGCTTATGCAAAATCTAAACTTTTCTATAAAGAAAAAAGATAAACAGCTTTGTGGAAACAACATAGATCTTCACCAGTCTTTCAGTGGAAGCTTGTTTTCTGTACAGCCACTTAAGTATTGATGTTCCTCATCAGAGGACAAGTTAATTCTGTAGGTGGTGGAAGGTGGTAGACCTGACTGTCTATAAATTTGCCTTGTCTGCTTGAAGCATCTTCTTTCCCCCTGCACTGCAGTGTTGCCAGCTACACTGGTCAATGTGCTTATTTTGTTGGATAGGGCAAGGAGAAAGGAATTGCATAAGCTTAAGGAGTAACCTTAAGCCAAGCGATAAAACAGTACAGGCATTTTGACAGTTAAAGTTGACACATGAGCAGAAAATGTGTAGTATTACATAAGAACTTGCAAGATTGAATGAAGTGACAACGTGACTAAGTCAGAACTTCCTGATACGAATTTACAGAACTGATGCAGGATCGAAGCCCAAACTTTGAAGCGAGAAGGTAGGGCTTTTTGAAGTAGGAGTGCCCTAGTGCAATTCTGAGATTTCATCTGGACTATAGTGTATACAATTCTGGTTGCCTCTTAATCAGTAAAGATGAATTCAGAATGGAAAAGATACAGGAGCTCACTGCAGAGTCACTGCCTGTGCTTGCTTTGGTCATTACTCTGAGCATATAGTAAAATTGGCTTTATCGAGCAGTAAAAGTTAGTAAGATAAGAAGTGAAGCTTTAAGAAACTTTCCGAAATGCTTGAAAAGTAGATGTTAAAATTTGGGGCAACTGATGAGATAGCATTTGGAATTTTTTTTGCCTTTAGGTTAAGTAATATTTTGAGGACTCCATCAGAAGGCTGTCTTCAGGAGTACCTTACTGTTATTTTTCTGGCAGGAATTGTCACTCAGGGTCAATTTAGAGGACATTCAGTCGAGCTCTTGTAACTATGGTAGTCTGCCTTAGGTCAGTCCTGATGTTTGCGAAGCTGACAAGAAGAGTTTGTTACCTAACCCTGCTAAGTGCAATGGCCTTTACATTGAAGAAATCGGGCTAAACATGCAGTCCTTGTACGTAAGATAAGTTTTCTAGCAGGTGCCTACTGTTGTAAGTCACTTTATAGGAATTTTGTAGCTCAGAGAGAATTATCAAGAGTTTTGTGTAGTAAGAGCAGCAGGATTTCAGATCTGCATTCATGTTGAGTATTTCTTTGAATAAAATCTTTGAACGTGAATGTGCATGTATCAGTTTTTTAATATGAAGGCATAGTCAAGCTGGAAACTGATAGTCTCTCTGAGGAGCAAGGAATAGGTATTTTGTTGAGGTCTGCACTGTTATACTCGGAACATGTTACTTCTTTATCAAGTTGAGAATATGAGTCTGTGTAGCAAAGTATATTCAACATTCTTACAGTAACATGTGCTGGAAACTGGACTCTTCCAGCTAACTCAATTTGATGCTTTTGAGACCACTAAATTCATGCTCCAATTAGGGGTGTATGGTAGGTTCTCACAGTTTTTCTTTGGCAAATGTGCAAAATTTTCTGGCTTACTTACATTGTTTTGGAGGAGCGGAAGGTGTCGGTAGAATGAGCTATTACACCTGTAAATCACAGAATCATAGAATCATTAAGGTTGGGAAGGACCTCTAAGATTGAGTCCAACCATCAACTCAACACCACCATGCCCACTAAACCGTGTTCCTAAGTGCCTCATCTACACGTCTTTTAAATGTTTTAAATGTTCGGGTTTGTTCTTTAAAAATACAAAATCTCAATAGTATATAACGGAGTAATTCAGTTAAGAGCTAATTAACAGAAAATGGCCCTAGATTTAAAGTGTATTTACATAGACTACTTTAAATTATGAATCTAGAGAAACAAGTGTAATTAATTCATGCAAGTCTGACTCCTCGAGGGTGGAGGAGAAGTGGGTGAGTGAAGAACTGCCAGATCAGGTAATTGCAGTGAAATGGGGGAGCTCAAAATTTCTCCTTCCGCCATCACCATGCCATCTGCCCCAGCTCTTCTGCTCCGCCCGTGGAGGCAGCAAGGAGGCCAGGTCAGTGCTGGCCGTCAGGTAGGGAGCTCTGCCCACAGAGGCCAGGGGGCAAAGTTGTCACCTGTGTGGGCTGATCCAGGCCTCCTGCTCCTTTGTCAGGTGTCAGATGATGGCATTTGTCTGTAGCTTTCAGCCAGCTAGGTACAACTGTATGGTCGAGGCTCTGTAAGGGATCTGTTCTTCCCTTGTAACTTGGTTTCTTTTTGTGGATTTGAGCGTAGGACTTTAGCAGCTGCCTGAGGTTTCTGCATTTGCTCAGTGTCATTTGAAGTGACGTTCAGTTTTGTAGTAGCAGGATATGTGTGTATCCTAGGCTAAAGACTTGTGGGCACTTAAAATCACATTAACTTCTTCTCTGGAAAGTCACTTTTGATAGTACGCATAGTTGTGAATAAAACAGCTGGGAAGCTGGGAAAAAACGACACAACATGGCAAAAATATGGAAGGTATTCAAATAGTTGAGTAAGTTTTACAATTGGATATGATCAGTTAGATGCTGTTGTATCATAAAAACAGAGGTCCTTTCCTCAGAATGAAAGTTTATAAGGCTCTGAGAATGTTTCTGCTTCCAAAACATACAGTTACAAGTGTGTATTTTGTGTTTTGGGTTTTTTTTAGCCAGCATTAATTTTGTTATTTAGATGCCATGTCAAATGTTTGTTTCTAGGAAATGGGCCTCCAGCCTTTCTTTGTTGTGTTTCCCCCTCTCCCCTTCCTCTTGGGGGCTGTACTTCCTAATTAAGTTCACTGAAGTTTTTTTCTGGTCTTGTGTAAGATAGTTTCCAATGTAGATACTGGAATATATTTTCTCTGTAAGTTCACATATTTTTTTAGTTTCCAGTCTTTAACATTTCAAACTCTAGAAGAAAAAAGGAAGTGATGGAGGCCATGACTCTTCCGTATAGCCCTGTTTGCGCCATCAGCGTATACTGCTTTGCTCTCGGGCTTCAAACCTTGATGCCAAGAGAGGTGCTCCCCAAAATATGGATGAGTAGAACACAAAAAATATTCTGGGAAATCTAGCTACAGGGGAGTTAACTTCATTTTGTGATGCTTTGATGTTATCAGCATCCTATCAATTAATGTATATACTGGGATGGGAGCAGAGTATGAACAGATAATCAAAGACTTGTGACGTGATAAGGGTCTAAATTTTTCTGATAACCTAAACAAGATAAATATTTAAATGAGACAGCACTGTATTTATTTTCAATGGAACTACATTTAGCTGTATTCGGTTTTCATTGAACCTCCTGATAAAGAAAAGCAAACTAGTACTTTTTTTTTTTTTAATCTTATCAAGTATGTAATAGAAACTTGTTCTGCTTTAACTTGTTTGTATTTTTAATATAGGTAATCAGAGGACTGCTCAAATTTTGGCCAAAAACTTGCAGTCAGAAAGAGGTTGGTTTTGTCTCTTGTTTCTGGCGTCTGCTGTGATGTAAAATGTAGTGTGGCAGGTCCACATGCCTTACTCTGCTATGCTTTTTAAGAGATCTTGTGGAAAACTTGCAGTTCTTGAAGCTTCTTGAGGCGCTCATCTCTGTCATGCAACTCAATGCAATTGTTTTGTATGTCTGTTCTTACTATGGTGTTACTATGTTAAAACTGAATT
The DNA here is from genome assembly GCF_000690835.1 of Fulmarus glacialis. NCBI lineage: Eukaryota > Metazoa > Chordata > Aves > Procellariiformes > Procellariidae > Fulmarus > Fulmarus glacialis. The sequence goes on along the minus strand of NW_009224641.1, from coordinate 29,591 downwards.
AAAAGTTGCATTCTAATTAAGATATTGTATAGAGAAACAATTTCCCAAGGTGAGAAGTATTGTAGTAGATATAGACCCGGTTGGAGGTAGTCATCTGCGATGTGACACAGACTTAGTATTTGAGATACCAAGTAAGTGTCTGGTAAAGCATACATACATTCTTTTTCCATAGTTTAAAAATAACTTCAAATGGTCTTGGGAAATTCATTTTTTCTGGTTTCTTCTATGTAGTTAAAATGAGTTTAAAAATCAGGAGTTTGATTTATGCCACCAGATCCCACCCCCTGACAGCTCTTTAAAAGTGGGGTCCCTTAACGCTGTTGTCCCTGGTTGTGTGAGTGGTGTTAAATTTTTCTGTGCCACCTACCTAGTGCTCTGCTGGTTGTAATTTAAAATGGGAATTAACTGTTTATCACTTGAAAAGCTGCTTTGGAGATCTCAGTTAATGGTAACCTCTGCAGCCATTCCTGAAGAAATAAAATGTTCTAGCGAGTTTTTTTAAACTGTAAAAAACCACATTCTGCAGAAGCAGTTCTGTGAAGTGTTCAGAGCAATTACACAAAAGAAGAAATCCAAGACGAGAGCTGTACCCTGGTAGCTGAAACTGATGATTGACTTCTTTCAGGCTGCAAAAAACCTGTGGATGTCTAATGCAATTACATACAGTGTTCTTTGCAGGATTCATGATTAATGTATAAAGTGTATTTTGTTTGTTTCTGTTTACAATGGCGATACAAAACGTTCTCATACTTCTGGATATTTTTTTTTTATACAAACAGGTAATGTTTTTAGGTGAAATTGAAGAAATCTTAGATGTAATAGAACCAACGCAATTCAAAAAAATAGAAGAGCCTTTATTTAAGCAAATATCCAAGTGTGTGTCAAGTTCACATTTTCAGGTAAAAAAAAAAAAAAGACTATAAAAAAAAAAAAAATTACTTGTAGTAACTTATTTTGTGGTTGTTGACCCCTAAACTTGGTGTTTCAGGTTGCAGAAAGAGCTTTGTACTTCTGGAATAATGAATATATTCTTAGCCTGATTGAGGAGAACATTGATAAAATTCTACCAATTATGTTTGGCAGTTTATACAAGATCTCCAAAGAACACTGGAATCCGTATGTAATGTTTAACTTTATCTATAGTACCATAAATAAATTGTCTACTGTTTCAGGTTCGGATCGTAAGCTTGTAAATGTGATTTCATTTTTACGTAAATCAGATGAAATCAATGAGATTATGGGTGCTAAAATGGACATCATTTTCAGCTGTATCATGCTTTCACTGTTCCGCATTGTTGTTATGGACAACTGGAATTTATTGAAAAAGCATGAGGAAATTGGATGATGATATTGATACTGTAATCACATTTGATCTTATGGGTTAGTTAAAAAATGCAGATTAATACTTAGACCAAAACAATTGCCAAGGGATGCTTCTGCTATATTTATGCTTTGCTGTCCTTTCCTACTTCAGATGAACAAAATTCTGTCAGTGTCTTCATAAGTAGTTACTGCTGCCCAGTGAGGAGGGGAAAGATACTATCAGAGAAGAGCAGTTGCCTACCACTATAAAGTATGGTAGGAATGAGAAACGAGTGACTACTTCATTTCATATTTAATGCCACAGGTTAAATGTTAGTATTTTTTATATTATGTTTGAAAGATGCAGTAATTACATTGAAATACTAAAAAGCAAAGTTTGCTTGTGTCCAGCATCCTGAACTGAGTTGCAGGTCAATTTGTAGAATGTAAAGCTCGTACGGGCAAAAGCCAGGGTAGGCAGGAGCCCCCCACAACTTTGAAGTTAAATCAGATGTCCTGTCTCAAGCCTTTAGGGGCTCTGAAATTATTCGGAATTTATCTAGATGGTGTGTCAAGTTGCAAATGTATCAGCTGAGACTGAATAGAAATTTGGGAGAACTAGCTCTTGGAGCTTTAATAGTACTTCGGACCTCAACAAATTTGAAGGTTCCCTAGCTGCAGACAGAAGTTGCTCTTTATGAAGGAAGTGAAAGACACAAGGTAACTGTACACCTTCAGGACCACGAAGTTTGAGGAAGAAAGTCCTTTAGTTTTAATCTGTATTGGAGGGCAGAGTAACATGCTTACATCCATCCAGCTGTCCGACATGGACTTAACTACTCACTCAAAATCAAGCTTTTCCTCTCAGAAAACCAAAACCCCGACTAAGCTTTTATCTTCAAACCACATGAAAGCCAGTGTTCAAAAAAAGGCAAAAAAAAAAAGGTGTATAGAGAGGTTAAGCGTACTGTGCATTTGGAACAAGTATAGGGCCTCTGGTGGATAGTTGGGAGATTTCCTAGGGCCACAATGGACGGAGTGTATTGAAAAGGCAAACCTGGTCCTTTGGTTACTTCCTTAGATTTTTCTTTCACTCATTTTTCAAGGTCACAAGACTGCACGGCACCCCTGCTCTACAACCTTACAGTCAATACTGCTGTGTGAAGGTGAACTGCTAGTGAGGGGAAAGATGGGGAAGACAGTTTACCTACCTTTTTTGATTAGTGATAAGCTTAATGATAGGCACCTTTTTAATGTTTAATTTTATTGCTATTTTTGCATTTCTGTGTGTAATTAAGAGGGGGTTTAAAGGAGATGAACAACACAATATTTAAGATAATTTATTGAAATATGAATGCCGTCATAAAAAGAAGAGTAATACCTAATGTGGAAATAGGGACAGCCACGTAAGACACAGCCAGTATTGCTCAAGCTTTTTAGTTTCTTAAAGGAACTAAGGTACCAGAAACCATTATCTGATGTTCTCAATTCAGTTCTCTAATGGGTATATGCAGCAAAACTGTCTGCTGCCCAGAAACGCTTCTGGTAGCTGTATTAAACCATGCGCCTGGGGTTCCTCTGCCACATTCTTTTGCCCAGTCTTGAAGCTATTGGCCAAAAGTTTATTTTTCTAGACTCTTGTATTTCCTTACTCTAATATTACAAAATTGTTGTTAAAACTCAGTTTATTGAACGTTAACATAATTGAATGGCTTTATAGTACAGCCACAGTACCAATAATTATGTCTTGTGCAATTAAAAGAGTCAGGAATTTAAGGTTAAACAGCCATTTCAAAAGAAGTTTAAATACGCATTTTATTAATTTACAGAGGAAATTATAGTAAAGGACTTCGTTCCAGAAACTCACTGACCTTACAGTAGTATCTTAAATAAGAAGCTCAGAGTCCAAAAAAGAAATTGAACACTTGTTTACTGAAGTTAATTTTGTGTTGAGTAATTGGTTGTGTTCCTTCTGTTCTAGAACTATTGTGGCACTGGTGTATAATGTGCTGAAAACCCTGATGGAAATGAATGGCAAGCTTTTTGATGAACTTACAAGCTCATATAAAGCAGAAAGGCAAAGGTACTGATTTTTCTTCCAAATGCACGTTGATGAATGCGTACCTAGAATTTACCAGCTGAAAAGAAACAAAACTAACTGTTGTGGCTGCAGGGTCCTGTAGTGGAACTGTTCATCAAATACTTGCTGCTGGGTGTCACTTGAGTAAGACGCACCCACGCAGGTGTGTGTCAGTGGTGTGGTGGGAGGTGAAGCCCCGGGGAGGCGGCAGGAAGGCCCCAGCTCCCTGTCCCGCCTGGGCAGGGAGCGCTCTGTCTCCTGTGTGGGCTCAGCTGCTGCTGCGAGGGGCTGCTGGTGCTGGCTCTGCTGCTTCGGGGGGGTTGTCTGAAGAGAGCTGAGCTGGAGAATACTTCACAACTCAGCTAAACCCACTGTCTTATCCTACTAACCTACTAAGCCGTACTGTTGGAGTAAGGGAGGCAGGGCGTTACATTATCCTGGGCTAGCTGAGACCACATGCTACGTCTCCTTTCAGTAGTTATGCTTTTCTCCCACCAAGACGCTAGGTCCCTTAATTTGTTTGCATGTGGTAAAGAACCTCCTTAGAATTGCAGTCGTCTGTGCAAAACCACACTACAGCAGTTGTCTGAGTTTGTTGGTGCAAAGTTACAGTTTTACCACTAACCGTTACCGATTTGTACGCTCGCTTTTTGATAGAGGAAACTGTGGTTGCCTTTAAAAATAGCTTTGGAGAAAAATTTACAAGAGGAATTACCAGATGTAAATCACAGTTGTTAAGTAACTGCATCTCCACATTGCAC
>NW_009224641.1:0-25434 GCF_000690835.1 Fulmarus glacialis | reverse complement strand
TCTTTCCTACAGAGAGAAAAAGAAAGAATTGGAACGTGAAGAGTTGTGGAGAAAGCTAGAGGAGTTAAAGCTTAAGAAGGCTATGGCAGAAAAGCAGAACAGCACTCACAATGTGCTAAATGCACACAATGCAAGTGCCAAATAAAAGAAATGACCACCTCTACTCGGCAGACATACTTTTTTGTACCCTTTTGAAATATATAAGGATTTGCAAAAGAAACCTCATCAGTATAATAGAAAGAGCCAATTTTTTTCTCTGGCAAATGTAAAGATTTGAATTTAAATACAGCAGTTAAGTGATGTCATTACCACAGCATATTGTAAATTTGTCTAATTATTGATATACTGTCACTTCCAATGTTTCATAGAACTGAATTATCATCCTTAATGAGTGAAATAATTACGGGAGTGGTGAGAATTATGACTTGAATTTTTGATTGTGTTGCACATAGGTGGTATAGTTTGCTATGTACATTTTTTTCCTTGTTTTATATGTGCTTTTCACATCGCTGCATACTTTGGTTAAGATTATAGAAAAGGCTTCTAGTTGTGCTGTATTTTCTGAAATAAAACCAAGGTACGTTATCAGTAGCTTGAGATAATTCAGTATGTGCCCCTTCCAGCACTGAAAGGAACTCAGATACGGTGCTGTCCATGAATTCCTGATTGGATTCAGATTTAGATTTATATAGTGCTCACATTAGAATGAGGCAAAGCAGGGAGAGAAAGCCAGCTTGAGCAGGTTGGGGTGGTCCACGTGTCTGACCTACCACTTGGTGAGTGCCTCTACCCCGTTATTCCTGCCTCTTGGTCCTGGGCTACTTAGAGATTTCCTCCTGCTACAGCTGAGGATGGAGCTTCCTCTAGAGAGCCCATCAATGATGCTCCTCATCAGCCCACGGACTCCCTGCGGAGTAGTGCAGGTCTCCTAGAGACGATCTTGACGTTTCTGCATTAGTGTTAGCATCTCATAGACTGAAGAATGAGACCAAAATTGGGATTACCTTTTTTTAGTAAAGAGGGAAGGCTGTCACTAAATAGTTCCTTGTTTTATTTAAAGAAAATGCAGTCTGTTTCTTAAAGGTGGGAAGTTGACAATAGAAGTCTTGTCTGTTTACTTGATCAAGTATTTTTCACATCTTTTATCAGAGTACCATTCCAATCTCTTAAATTGCAGTTGTGTGGAAAACTTTTGTAATGAAAGATCTTTGGGGAATTGAGCAGCATTCAATAAAGTCTTTATGTTTGTATTTAGTGCTGTATATCACATCTTTGTGTTTATAAAGACCAGGAGAACTAGAATGGTTTTTACAAACAACCTTTTAACTGCATGTGTGTCTGAATAACCTGTGGCTTTTCACCAAGTGGCAAAAGTGTTGGAGGTGCAGGCCGCTGGGGTTTTGTTTTTGTGAGTAGGGTGGAAGGCTTTGTTCTGCTCTCCTCAGCACAGAGCAGGTGGTGGTCAGAACAGCTGAGGCAGGTGTCCTGGGCTTGTTTCACCTATTGCTTGGCTGGTTTACTGACTTTATTCAAGCAGTTTCCAGGGGAAAAAAGGTCTCTACTACACTGTTGGAGTTGACTTTATTACACTTTTATTGTTACCTCATTTTTTGTCTCTAAGTAGTTGTGTTTCACAGAGGAAACAGGAATAACGCTGCCTGAAGTGGCTTATACTTCCAACAGCTCCGTCTGATCAAAACCAATTAGTTGCTGCTCTTTAGATGTCAGTTTTATATAAAAAGACTAGCTAATCAGCTGACCAAAGTAGACTCTGCCATGGTAAGTGGCGGCCCAAAATTTGGGGGGAAGAAAATCCTTTACTTTTCATGGTGCTTTTTGAAGTCCTGAAACCAGATGTTAAACACTGTGGGGCCTGCAAGGGTGCACTTTGCCAGCTCAAGGAGGGAGATGACAGTCACGCAGACACAGTTTACCTCAGTTTAGTACTTTAGTGCCTTTTTTCCATAGAAGAATAAAATCCCCAATTTGAGATATAAAATATTTTCAGCTGTCCTACAGTCTAAATGTCCTATACAGACATTGGGGAATCTAACACTTACCTTGCAGTGGTACAAAGAACAATTACTGGTGTTATGAGTTGTTCAAAAATTTACTGTAGCTGTAGCTATAAGAGGCCATTTCAAACAAATTGTGCAACACTTGCTATTAGAATCACTCCTATAAATAGGTATATAAAAGAAAGGTTTCTTGGCTGGCACCAGCTGGCCTGCTCTAGTAACAACATTTCCTTATCAAACAACAGCTCTTGATAGCTGAGATGTAGTGACTGAAGTTTACTACTATGGGAATTTATTTTAAAAATGAAGTACATTAAATAATGCAGAAATACAGAAATACTGTATTTAACCACACCTCCTACTTACCCCAGAGGTGGGGCTAAGTTGTCTTCCAGCTTACCTTCTCTGACCTCATTTGCAAAAAAAGAACAAAAAAAAATGCAGTAGGGTACATCAGCACCCGATCAAATTGTTGTTTCTAAATATTTTTGTAAAATCCAAGAAATAGCTGCTGTAATGTCATTTGTTAAAGGGAACACTTGGGTGTTTCTTTGACAGCGAGGAGTTAAGAAAGCTGTTGTCTCTGTCTTACCTGTACAACAGGCCCTCAGCTGTCTTTTTGGGAAAGCGAAGGGCTATAAGCTGACCAGGGAAGTCAGTGGAATGCTTTTCTACCAGTGTAGGCTGTTATGTAGCAAAATCAACAGGGTTTTTCTTGATAAGTGTGGAGTTTTTATTCCCACCCCCCCCATTTCCCTCCTCCCCCCCGAGTTTCTGTCCCATTCCCCAACACACCAGCACCTAGGGCTGAAGCAGCTCTCAAACAGTTTGCTTTAACAGCGCAGCATTTGGTCTTTGCTATTCCTCCCTCCCCTCTAGCGTAACTTCCTTCACTTGCCATGCACTAGGCTAACCTGCCTCACCGAGGCTGTGCAGCATTGGCCCTGTGGACCATCACTGGAAGGCACTGAACAAAAACCGTTGACTGACCACCACCTATTCTAGCATCCAAATGTGGTTTTTTTCCTCCAGAAGAGCGTGATCAAGTTAGCTCAGACTATACCATTCACATTATGAACCACTTGAAGCACCAACGCAGGACCTGGGGAAGAGGTGAGAGGGGTCACTGCAAGTGACTGGTAGGCTGTAGCCCCAGCTGTCTGGACACAGGAAAACCTGTGTGCTGCCTACAGCCAGAGCTGCTCTTTTGTTTTTCTTATCACAGTGAATTGTTGCTCCCTTGTTTACGGCTGTGTTTGGTCAATGCAGTGCCTTGATTTGCTCTGGAAATCAGCTGAAAGTAGTAAGTTTTGTTCCAAAATGCTTCCTTAGAAGGCAAAAAAAAGAATGATGGGGGTACTTTTGATATGCTTACTACTATATTAATACTCTGTTAGTAGAGGATGGAAGAAGCTCCTTTCCTTGCAACAAAGCCTTCAGAGCACACACACGGTGCGCTGCTGCCCTGTAGGCTCCTCAAGTCTGAGTTAGGCATCTAGACTAGTAAGAGACTTATAAGGAAGAAAACGAGTACACCACCACAGCACAGTTTGTTAGCACGCATTCTCTATATAATAGAGAATCATATTTAAATGCCGGGCTGATGAAAGACTATTTTTCACTTCCTTAGCAAAGACTGGGGGAAGGAGGGAAGAGCAACAGCCAAGACAGGCTTTGAAATCCATCATCAGCTCAGATGCCCAGGTATTTTGTTGTTTGAGTTTACTTTGAATTGGACTGATCAGGAACAGATTCTTGTTTCTCACCTGTAATACTCCTGCCTGGACTACCTCCTGTAAAGCTCCAGCTGAATCTGAGAGCAGGTAGTTTCAAAGAATGTACACAATATCTTATTTGAAGTATTTTTTAATATTAAAGTCACTATACTTTAAATCAAAAATGACACATAAGAGAATTCCAGTGTATTTTGTTTTAACACATACTTTGGAGAGGGGAGGCCAGACTGTTTTGCTGAGTGCTTACCTTCCACTAAACACAGTCACAGAAGTAACTGCGTTACGGTAGCAGAGGCAGGTCATTGCTCATGCAGAAGCTAAATGGTCTCCTGTTCTGAGAAGCATTCAAACACCGTCCATTTTTTTAGAACTTAACCGCTACAGTGTTGACTTTCTGAACATTAGTGAAATTTCTCCTTTCTCCCTGGTCCCCCCATACATTGAGATAAGCTTGTTAAATTTGGAATAGCAAAGCATGAGTTTGTTAGACCTGTCCTAGAGTTAGCTCCTTTCTGAAGTTCAAAGGCCAGTTCACTAGGCTGTTCTTCCAGCCATCGTTCTTCCAGAAGAAAACATACCTGTTTTGCATCTTTAATTGCTGTATTGCTGATTGAAGTTTATTCCAGTTATTTTCTGTCCCTTCTGCTATGAATAGTTAAAAGGCAGTCTTAGTCTCAGTTTATGTGGTTCCTTACTTGACGACTCCTCTTCAGATGTCTCTTTCGGATTTTGATCATCCACTTAACACTTAACTTAGCAAAGTCTGCTGCCTTAAACAGAGCCAAGAAGATACCACAAAGAAGAGCAATCATGTTCCAGGGATTTGCTGTGATAATCTGAAAGAGATTAAAAAATATTATTCCCCTCATCTGACTCAGCATATATTATACCTATTCAATAACAAACATTTTTCAAACTGAAGTGTTTTGCAGCATACTCCTTCACGCTGCAAAGGTGGCCTGTAGTGCCTTCTCCATACATCTGCCTCACACCATGGTTTTCTGATTCCTTCCATCAGGAAGAAAACACACTGTAGTAGTTGCTGAATTCCTTTTAGACTATTTCAGGATATGGAATTGTTTAAAACTTTAGAGATACAATTAAATTGCTAACTTTATAGATAAAATTTACTATATTATTTAAAGATTTACAAAAATAAGCAGTCACATTGAAGAAGATCTTCCAGAAGACAAAGCTAAAAGCAGCAATTACTGGAAAGCTTTACCAAGACAGCACTGTAATGCTAAACCAGCTTTTGACAGCAGCAACTCTTTCTGCAGACCTACAGCAAGTATTTTATATTTCTATTTTTAACTACATTTGGTTCAAGAGTAAAGTTTATTTATGGTTTGCAATTCTCCTCGCACCTCTAGGCACAAGGATGACTTCTAGGATCCCAGATGAAGCAAGCAGAGCTAGGATTAGGCAGCAATAAAGTAGCACGCAGCTTTGGGACTCGCCATGGAGTATGCAACTCTGGCGGTCAGCATGCGCATAGCATCACTAGGTCACCACCAGAGCCAGAAGGTCTTAAACAGGCTTTCCGTAGCTGTTAATCCTCCTAAAAGCAGCAGCGCTGGCTGCCAGTGCTTGTGAACTATGGCCTCTTCAGCAAGAGGAAACAAGCACCCCCAATCCACTGGATCAAGGGCAGCTTTCAGCTCGAAGACAGCAGAGGTGTGAACCCCATCTGGCAGAGAGGAGCGAGAGGTGCCGGGAATAGGACTGGGCTCTTGAGGCTGAGGAGGTGCCTGCACTGAGGAGGGTGCCCAGCCCCAGCACAGACATGACAGCAGAAGTGCGAACGGCCAATGACCCAATCCTGCCTCACACAGTCTGCATTTGCACTCTGGTTTTGGGCAAGAAAACAAGAACTCCATGGATTTTGCTTGTGATGGACTTTGGTTGTCAGGTAGGGCCGTTTTAAATGCAAAATTTTAAACAGATTGTCTTTGCACACTTTGCCATTCTATGTTTTTCTGGGGAGGACAAATGTATCTGACCTTCTCCCCTAGAACACCAGAAAAACAAGATCTAGCTCACATGCTTAAAAGCGCATGTACCCACAGCACGCACCTGCGTGCCTTTTAAGCACTCCAGTGACCGATGGTAGTCTTGTCTGGCACATCATAACCTCTGGCTGCAGAATATTGAGCTAAATTTTAAAGTGCATTTTGTGCACTTGAATGCAATAGCAAATTCTATTCAAATAAGGGGTAAAAAATACACTAGTTATTTATTCTTATTATTCTGATTTAAGCCTAGATTTCTGACTTGTCAATTAATAAAAAAAGTCATTAAATCCGTTTACCCCAGCACACTTATTTAAGCAAAAAGTTCAGAAACTACACTTGCTAGAGGACGGGACAGGTCCTTTTTCTTAGCTACGTGTACCTCTAGCTGCAAACAGAATGCTGAGCGTCACCAAGCCAACAAAAGGCATCAGTTCGTCTTGACCTCCACAGAACATGCGTTACTGGATGTAAGAAAGAGCCTAGACTGAAATTTCAGAAGTAACCTCACTCTTCCTCTGAATTTCTCCTTGGAGTAAGGTAACAGAGGCACGCACCCACACACACACAAACCATGAGCATGTACAGTCAGACAGCGATTCAAAAAGGGACTAGCATTACTTACATCTTGAACAGTCTGTATAAAAGGATCTTTCCATTCAAATACCACAAAAAACAGCTGGTCACTTCTTGGTTTAGTTCTCTGGTCAATATAGTTAACCACGCTAGTCTAGAGAGAGGGGAAAAAAAAAACCCATGCAGGTTACTTTCTTCAGTGGTGTAATGAGTCTTCTGTGCAACAGAAGAAAAGGCTTGCAAGAAGGTGAAAATAGCAGACTGTTTAGGGACTTCCAATTCAGCTGTCCTCTACCTGGAACAACAGGCTCCCAAATTATGGGAAGGGCAGTTTCCTCCAATATTTCATGTTCATATTCTTTTCCTATTTCTCACTTAGTAAAACACTGCAATACCATTTTTACACTGGTAGCCAGAACCTTTATTTTATTATATAGTTTTTCCCTTTCAAGGGGGGAAATTTCATTTACAAAATTCATTTACTGGAGTAATACAGCATTTTGAAAGTTCTCATGAATGAATGCTAAATTACTTTTATTTACTAGAGAACTACACGATGGTGGCAGGAAAACTTTTTTTGAAAAATCAGTTGTAGAATATACTAGATGATGCCAGCAAGTGCAGAATGAAAAATGGAAGGGAAAGAAGCCTAGATGTTAACAATTAAAACCATACTTCCCAGTACTGCCCATTAACTAGGTTACCATTTGAAACTAGCACTGATCAGCAGAGAGCTTTAGCACAACTCCACAGAGCTGGGATAACCAGGGTACAGTTTAGGATACCAGATCAATGTTACAGCCACATGAAACCATAGTCTTAAGAACCACAATCAGGAAAGTATTAAGACATCAGGCCTCCGAAAAACATTTATCTTGTCTTGTAACACACCCCCCAGCCCAGAGGGGAACTACGCGGGGAGCTACATAGAGTTTGTACACAGGCAACACCGCCACAGTTTGCACTAACCTCCAATACAAACTGCTCAAGAGCCAGGCAGTTACCTAACAGGCAAGCACACTGGGGTTACAGCTGAACAAACGACGGAAGGACTGCTCCCGTCTCCAACCCTCAAAGGAGTATTTACACCTTGCTGGGTGCACAAGGGAGTACTGCTGCTCTTCCTACATTAGTTTAATACTGTACTGGAAGCAATGAATCCAGCAGTACTATAACTTCATTTCAGGATTGTGACAGGAGCTATAGATATGAAAACAGTGACTCATCAGACATTGTATGAGGGATGACCTACTGCAAAAGTCTCCCCTCTACCACGGCTTAGTTTCTTTACAAATACTTCAAGATTTCTATCGGTCTTCTCCACACGCCCTGCCCTGACCAGACTTTAGGCTGCAAACACTTAGAAGCAGAAGCTAGAACACTCTATGTGTCCATTCAGAGCATATAGGAGCTTCACCACCGCATGTTTTCTGGTCAAACACCTTTGCCGCAGACTTACCTTACGCTTCTACAGCTCATTTAATTATTGCAGTGCACCATCCACCCCAACTACACTCATTCAAGAAAACTGCACACCAGGAAACAAACAGTACCCAAAGCTAAATGAAGGCAATGGGAAAGGAAGAAAAGACAACATAATGATTACTGGGCTAGTTAGCAGACTAACTGACTGTGCTATTTGACCTAATATTTGTATCCATCTTTCTGGTATGCTGTCTCCCAGTTTTAGATTTGAAAGGCTAATGGACTTTCTTATGCAATTTGAGCAGACGTACTGTCAAACAAAGCAAGTGCAATTTATGTCTGAGCTATTCAACTTCTACTGTAACATTAATAGGGATCTGAAACCCAAACTTCACATTTGTACCAATGCCTACTTCCTAGTTTTTATTAAAAAAAAAAAAACAACACACCCCACAAAACAAAAAAAAACCCAACACAGCATTCACCTACCCAGATGATCAGAGAGTCCATAACTGCTGGACTAAATGGATGTTTATGGTCACAAAAAGCTCAGCTTTTTCTGAATTTGAGTCAGCCTTTTGTTTTCACTTTGCGACACGTTAGACTTGGGCACACAAAGAAGGACTTTCAAAAATCCTACACGAGGTAAGTACCAAATGACAAGTGATACAGAACTGTAGGCAATGGAGGACAGACAGACAAACAACTGCTGTTAGCGCTTACATGGCAGCAGCTGACTGATGCATCCTTTCCTCTTCTCCAACCTAAGGCATTAGTTTGGATCTTCAATGACTTTGGGCTTTATCTCCTGTCCTCCTCCAGTGGAGCAGGAGGGTACCCATCTCAGTCACAGCTCTGCTCTTCCCTTAAGGCTTTGCCACATAAGGCCCTAACTGTGAGAATTAAAGATAGAAGAACTGAAGATTCTGCTTCATTTTAATCTCCACAAAGTACTCTTTCCAAGCGTACCATAGACTAAGAGACAGCGTTGTCTCTGAAACACATACTCTCTGAAAAGGACTGCTCTTAAAATTCTCATTTCTCATCACCAGTGAGACTTTCTCCCCAACCAACACTGGGAGCAAGATAACAAACTCAAAATGCAATTAGTCTCCTGTCCATTAGTATGAACAGAACAGGAATGAAAGTCAAACTCATTTCATCTCTAGCTAAGTTTGCATCTTCCACCTGCATATTTTCTAGTTTTAAATGATGCAAGAAGTTAAGTTACTCCATGTTTCTAAGTATACTCAACAGATAAAAATCCCAAACCCAAACAAAAAGCAGACATGAGAATGCTACAAAGGATACAAGCCTTATGTTTACCCCTTCATCGTAACATCAGCCCTTGTGGTAACCTAAACAATACCTCTTTCCAATACTAGCTATTATTTAGACAATTCCTTTGGCAATGGTTCCCCACCTTAAACTAAAGGTAGCTGTGTTAATATTTCTACGTCAGTCTCTTCGGACCCTTGACTGAGACTACAGCTATCACTTCACATTCAAGGCCTGGATTTTCTGGTCTCCCCATTAGGAGATGTTTTCCTGAGATGTGTCACTAGGCCATACCAGCAGCCGTGCACATCAAGACATTTACGCTTTTACAGAACCTCTCCATGTTAAGACAGAATGCAAGTAACTGTACAGCCAAAACTGCTCCGTGGCAAGTGGCGTAATGGATGCAATGAAACAAAAAACAAGCTCCTGATGTTTCACTTAGTTAACCAACCAACCCACCCATCCTTCTTCCAACTCACTGCTATTTGCCCCAAGAACTGGTTCTGTTGGCCAGTTATCATTAAAACCGTAGCAGTAACTAGTTCCTAATAAAGAGATTCCCAAAAAACTCTTCCTGAGGATTTTTTAATTTCATTTTATTTTTTTACCTCTTGTTTGAATTCAACAGTCTCACTACCATCTTCTTCTTTTGTTTTCACCAAGGACATCTTGACCCAAGTTCGAAAGCCTCCGGAAAACTTCCAGCTGGAGTATGAACTTTCACAGTCCTTCATGAATTCTGCTTTTTCTGGACTAAAGGAAAAAGACCATTACTTTACTGATGGAAGGAACAGCCTAGAGGCAGGGCAGGCTGCTTCACCCCATTTCTGGGATGCAAATAAATTGGTTGCAATGCAGACATACTCAAAATGCTTTGAAATTTACATTTAGTGTATTCCTATTATTTTAGGAACACTATACCTTTGGTGTAAGGCTCCCATCTGCCATAACATGGCTGTTTTCCCAATATGCAATCAGAGATATTTGTAGCCCCAGAACAGCAGCATTGCTTTGTGTCTTTTTTTTTTTAATACTGGGACCATAAGCCATTTTAAGGCTTCCAATACTCCTCACGCCGCAAGTGGTAAAGAGCCAGCTCTAAGGCATATCTGGTCTCCATCCTGTCTCTACCAATTGCACAGGACAGTGTATTAACCACGCTATTTACTTGGAGCTCTTCAGTACTGTGATTTTATCCACTTTCATGTCATCTCTATGAAATAAGCCTGGCCCTGCAGCTGCTTTTTCAACAAGGTTTCATTTGAGATGAAGGGGTAAACCACCGTGATGAGCCATGAATCATTAAAGCCCAGACTGCTGATTTTTACTAAAGAAAGATTTCAGGTTGCAGAGATATGTCAGGGTATGCTGGTCCTTGGGACAAGGGAAAGGGAGAGGGGTTTGACTCAGATTAAATCTATCTTCCTAGGTAAAAGGAAAGAGTATTCTTTGCTCATATGGCAAAGGGTGTGCATGGCTAGGTCTATTTGGAGATTAAGATATTTTGGTCTTTCAAAGAAAGATGCAAAGAAGTGCGGAAGAAAACCAGAGCTGAAGAAGCAAGCTCTCGTCCCAAAGAACAGACCAATCAGCAAGATTTGTCCTGTACCAGCACTGGGTAGATGTGCACTTTTCCTGTCTTTTTCCTTAGTTTTCAGAACTGGGGCTCCTTCCTGCAAACCAAGATGTCTTGTCTACAAGGCAGCAAGAGCACAGACTAGTAAAAAGAGTGTCATACTGATGGCTACTCTGTACTACACTGCCTGCTCAGGCTTAATAGATGAATATGCACATGTTCATAGGAAGGCAAAACCTAGCAAAGCGGTTGCTCTCAAGTCAGGGCTTCAGGTGATGGGCTCAAACACAGAACTCCATTGTGCGTACAAACAGAAAGGGAAAGCGTTTCTGGAAAGAAAAACTACTGCACTTTGCTACCCATCAAGACAGATGATATTCAAGAGTGTTTTAGCAGGTTAGGAGTATCTTTATGGATTTGTGACATTAGCTGCTTGTTTAGTGATCCCAAGAGGATGGCAGTGCACCTCTCTAACCCTCACAAGGAAGACATGAGCGAAGCATCAGAACAAAGCCCACTGCCTGGCTGCTCCTCACCATACAAACCAATGACACAGGGAGACCTAATCTGATAATGATTTCTTCCCCCTTTGGGAAGTGGGTACAGCAGCAGCTGATGGGACAGTGCGGAAGAGCACGGTGCTTTGCCACTCAGGGGAACATACATAATTAGCACTCTGCCAGCCAGTCATATGCCTAATGCATGACTAAATACAACATCCTAGAAAAGCTTTCCAAACCAACATGGAAAATTGAGGCAGGAAGTTATGACACAGAGCTGAACATTACAGCCACAACTTACATGGAAAGCAGACAGCAGTAGTATACTTTGACTTCAACAGTAATTGTAGGCTTGAAAAATAAAGATTAATAATATCTTAGGAGAAGCTGTGGAAAAGTGCCTTCTCAGATCATGTGCCCATAATCCAGACCACTGTCACAGAGTCAGGCAAAAAAAAAAAAAAAGCGGGGGGCAAGCAGAGAGGCACAAGCTTTGCACAAATGATAGCAGAGGGCAAATAACGCAGCTTAAAAACCACACACAACTAAGTGAACACAAGACAGGCAAGGGATTTTAATCTGAAGAAGAATTCTCCAGGCAGACAGTTTCTTTTAATTCCCTCTTCAACCCAAAGACAGACAACTTGCAAAAGCTGCACATTATTTTATTTTCTTTTTTCTGTTCAGTAAGTTCTTCCACCTATTACATTGTCCTTTAGATGTATGGTAAGATTCCTGGAATACTTTGCACCAGGATCTCCCAAGATATTAATGGTACCTCAAGACCACGCAAAAATTCCTAAAGCACAGCACAGAAAGAGAAGTGCAAGAGGCCACTGTCTCCCTCAGGTGAACTACAAAGCCCTGGTCCCCCCCTCAGCCAGTGCTCTCTGGTAACTCCTGACAGTTCAAATGACTAGCAGGGAGCCCACTGCCCTAGCACAGACTGATCAACGTCAGACCGCGAGAGGCTGTATTTGTCCCAACTGTGGGAGTTGCTAATCTAATTTTGGACTCGGCTCTAGCTCTGCAGCGGATCCTTCTAACACCGATCTCTACAGACCAACCCACAAGAGCCAAAGGCAGCTTAGGATGTCCCACCAACAGATTCCAACGCAACAGCAAGAGCCAAAACCACAGATGGGTCAAACCCAATTTGTGTTTATTGCTTTTGCTTTTCCCTAGACTGGGAAACTCTCTGTCAGCCATGGGATCTAATAAAGGGTCAGATGGTGTGGTACCAAAAGTCTTGCCCCTTCTACATTATAATCTATTTCTCTGCACGCAGCAATCCAGACCAGAGATGTGAACATGGAGCTCTGTTTAGACCCTTAAATAATCTCTGACCTGTTCAGACTGGTATTCATCATCTCACATGACCGTAAGTTATTTTACATGCTACGCTAACAATAGTTTGGCAGTAATATGTTCAGAGGATTTTCTTCTTAAACCCATGTATTATACTAATGACAGTTCAGGAAAGGAACTTGTATTTTTAGCTACACTTTTTTAGTAATTTGCAAGGGTTTCATTATTTCCTTCCCTCCAATTAATATGGTACAGACAGCAGCTGCCACTGTCTTAAAAAAAAAAAAAAAAAAAAAAGAAGAAAGAAGAAGAAAAAAGCCAGTGGCAGTATCCCTCCAACTCACAGGCCAACAACAGCACACAGTTCAGCAGTATTCTCCGAAGGCCAGAACAAAACCAGCAAGCAGTGCCAGTTTCATGTAGTCTGTCGATCCAATTTTAATAGAAGAGCTGCAGAGAATAAAACCCTTGACAGAAACAACTGGACCTAGCTCGAGTCCTCACCACTTGCTATGCCTCAAAAAACCCTTAAAGACACAAGTCTCTAGATGCCATTTTTATTATTGCTCATGGCTGACGCTTGCAGCAGCCGTCACCGATATGATTACTGCTACTTAAAGCAAAAGTGAGCTGCGCATAATACTGTCTACACAGAAACAGTGGTATAGATACAGCAGGACTCTTCTCACCAATTTCAAGGGGTTTTGGATTGTGATTTAAGGTGATGGAATACCCTACACATATATTTTACAGCAGTCTGCCTGCCCAGCCCAACCTAAGCTGTTTGCAGCCATGGCAAAAAACTGTACAGATAATTATGATATCTCACGGGTTTTAGCATGTATCTCAGCATCTTTGATAACA
Organism: Fulmarus glacialis; assembly: GCF_000690835.1. Classification (NCBI taxonomy): domain Eukaryota; kingdom Metazoa; phylum Chordata; class Aves; order Procellariiformes; family Procellariidae; genus Fulmarus; species Fulmarus glacialis. The sequence goes on along the minus strand of NW_009224641.1, from coordinate 12,138 downwards.
CTTTACATGAATTGCTGGACACAGTGCTAATAATATGCTCTCATAACCAGTAAGTGAGACACTTTGTCAGGGACAGTAGTTAACAGCGGTCAGTAATTGAAGTTTTTAGAGGCCGTATGGAAGGACACACAACAGTTTCTACAGATATCTTAGTCCAGACTTCCCATCAACTAAATTTAGCATCCGCTAATGAACCAGAAATCATTTTTATTTTCTCTTCTGCTGGAAGTTGGACAGAATGAGTACATTCCACGTATGCATGCAGTTTCACATGCACTTCATAGTCAGGAGAAAACGTAAACTTTCAACCTGTCCTGAGCCTGTCCAGTTCATGCCCCGGGACGCCAGGACAGCAATACGCAATCCTGAGCAAGACAAGCCATATAATTTGTACAAGCTTTGGAGGATGCTATAAAAGAGACACTCCTGGCCTCTTCCGCACAACTGGTTTTCTTACTGTATTTCACCTAGACATGTAGATCATTTACTACTAAGTTTAATGGCATATACCTTTGCCAATTTTACTGTTATCTGGGTTAGTTCAAAACCAGTTTTAACTTGCATTCCTACTACCTGCTGCAAACAGGCACAAAGGATGCATCCTCAAACAGACACCACCATTTCCAACCTTTTCACTTTGCTCCAAACGTAACTCAGGCTCAGCCTTCACTCTCCCAGCTTCAGTTCTGGTGTCTTCCAACACCGAGACAAGGCAGCTTCTCTAGGAACAAAGCAACACTTCCCCATCTCTTTAGGGATCCATTCTACCATGTAACTGGTTTGACCTGGCAAACCTGGAGGCAGGAGGTTGCGATCTAGGTTTCTCCCAGGCAGCTTACAGATGATTCTTACTGATTCACCTACACTGACACAAATACAGCCTTAAAGCTAGGACCTTTGCAATACTGCTTATTGCTGCTTTGCACATCTAACTTCCCTTTGCACAACATGTGGCACAAGCGTTTGGGACAGCAGCATGCAGACTTGCAGCTTGCTTGCAGAAATTCTGCCAACTTAAGTAGGACATGCGTGTTTTAACTTGGGAAGAAACAGCTCTTTAAAATGGCTTATCTGCAAATTGATACAATGAGCACAGAAATGTGGCTTCCAAGACTTGAGTATGCATAGACTAACTTGTGTCTTGGTAAGTTGGCTCATTCTGCAAAGAGCCAGGAACCAGATGCAACACAACTGTGCCTCCTGCTCTGTTTCACAGGGAGTGGTCTCAGTGCTTGTATCTTGAAGTACAAAACAGCCGTGCACCTTGCTGGAATCGGTTCCACCGCACATACCGCTAACTGTGGCACAAGCCACAAAAACTGAGAAAAAACAATACAGAAGGAACAAGGTAGCACCTTCTACATCACTACTCTTAACTGGTATTTTCTCACCCTAAAATATCAATGCTTAAAATACCTGGAACATTAGCATTTTATGAGGTGTTTTAGTACAGTTACAGAAACTATTTAATGACTTAAGATCTCTCCTTCACTGATGCAGAAATGCTTTGTAAAAAGCAAATTCAGATAATTGGTCTTTGGCCACTCAGAGATACTGTGACCAAACACTTCCAGTCTTTGCTCCATATGAAAAGCACCAGTATGATCATGTCCAAGCCTCCAAGAATGCTTTGTTACGATAAAATCTGTTATTTCTCTTCCCCTCCCTCACCCCTCACCTAATTTTGTTCTGCATATGACCTTTATCCCCTGTCTCTTTTTCACTCAGCATTTGACTATTACCAAATTAAGGCTTTCTATTAGGTCTCACTGTGACTAATATCTCTTGTCTAGCTTTTAATCTGGATGACAGAGAGAAGATCAGAACTTGAATTTAAATTGAAGCAAAAATTAAACAGTTAAGTATGGAATTTATTCTCATAAGGTGGGAAAAAGGGTGGGGCTTTCAAGAAAGTTCAAGACAGGATTAATTCCACTCCTGTTAAAATTAGAAGAAGGTTGATCAGTCACTCCAATGGCACCAATGTGAAACCAATACAAAGCAATTTTGAAAACCCCGTCTATGAAATTACATCATTCTGTAGAATCTTACATAAAGCTAGTAATACAAAGAAATATAGTTAATCTTTCAACGAAATCACAACAAATCAATCTAGGGATCTGATCTTTACAGTAATTGCTTTTTAAGGAAAAAAAAAAAAAAAAAAGAGACAGAAACATTAGTGTTCTCAGTGCACTTCCTGAGCACACTGCCCAGGACAGCACACTTCCTTATCATCCACAGCAGCAGACAGCAGTGAGCCAGCACAAACTTCAAACTTGTAGAAAGTGCAGCAACAAATGGCTGAAGCATAGCTGAAGGGCGGTTTTTGTCACTGAAAAAGTCCTCAATCCATTTTCTAAAAAGTAAGATTAGTAACCTAAGACATGAAAGATCACCAATGTAACGCAAACATTAAAAAAAAAAAAAAAAAAAAAAAAGAGAGAGAGAGAATATAAAAGCCTGTCTGATTTTTACCAAAAAAAGCCCTGCTTTCACTAGTACTGTTGTAGCAAGTTCAATGCAGTTACAGGCCCATCCCTTTACATACCTGTTGATGAACTCTTGGAAAGAAGAAAACAGAAGGTAGTCAATGGCACTAAAATCTTGGTCTGTTCCATTTAAATGAAACTGCAAAAACACCAGTTCCTTTTTCTTCACATCACGAGGGCCTTGAACAACCAAAGCATACTTCTGTAAGCAAACAGAGAGAAGGTGAGAGTAGCAAAGGAATCCTCATTTCCTGTTCATGAATTTGCCATCTGCCACTAATACTCTATAGGAATCTAATACACACCGAGATTTTCTTGGCCGCTACTAAGTGTATGTCTACTAAAATATCTAATGAGAATGCTAATTGAATCCCTCCTTTCAGTTTAAAAATCAAGCCTTTACATCAAGATTTAGTGGGTTTTTTAAGAAATCTGCTTTAGTTCTATCATAGTCCTTTGGGTTCATGTGGAATTACTAGTCAAGGCCCTGCAACCTGCATTCTCCAGAAAGACAATCAAAACTGTCTAGGAACTTTCAGCACTTGACATGAAACAAGTTAATGTAGAGTCTGATGTGGAGAACATCAGGCTTCTCCTTGAGAAAGAGGAACAGTTTCACAGCCCCCAGCACCTAAAGCAAGCTGCTGAAAGGGGAAAAAAAAACCCAACAAAAGATGCTAGCAGGCAGAATACAACTTAAAGTAGTGCAGGCATTGTATCAACAGCAAACTGCTGCTTGCAAAAGGACTCAGCCAATTTGAACAGGACTCTACACAGTTCAGAGGTCTCTGCCTCAGTGCCTCTCCATTCCACTGCAGGACTAGAGCCTACTGGATCAGCGAGCTTCTAAATGAATCTACCACACAGCATAAAATGCAGGTTCCTAGTTTGTTAAAACATGCAAAAAGAGCATATTAGTGGCAGAAATCAAATTAGACGTGCACCCAGAATATTACTTTCAAATATACTAAGGAGCTGCTTCCCAGAAAGAAATGGTGACTAGACAAAAGGCAAAACATGAAGAGGAAAAAAGCTGACCAAACAGGTACCCAGACTGTTTGTTTGTTCACGTCTAGTTTCCTTGAAAACAATCTCAGCAATCGCTTTGGATACAAATGACTGTATTTAATACTTTTTTTTTTGAACATTTATTTATAGAGAAGCTAGATTCCCTGCATTTCTAAGGGCAATTTAAGACAGACTATCACTCAATGTTCCCATCTTATTAGCTCACAGCATTTCAGTATAATGAAACGCTTGGTGCCCAGTTAAGATTTTTCCAAGTGTAATAAAAATAGTATGTAATTCCCAGAAAACACACAAAAAGAGATAAGCTATCCTGCTTTAATGGAATAACTGCTACTGCTTCAAATCAAAGCTAGATTTACTATATCATGGAGTACGCTTGCCAGTTCATTTAGGAGAGGAATGAAGTGAAAGTTTCATTGTGAAAAATGACTTATTTTGTCCCATTGAGGTTTTCATGCTGCACACACCCACATGACAGCTCATCATCCATAACACATATACACACTGGAACAGGGTCTTTTACATTTCTGAAAACAAAAGGACAGATGGCTTGAAAAAAACTAGAAGCAAGGATTTTTTGTAGCACTAAGTAAATATTTTTACTTTCAAATACCATTACGAGCAGAAAACCCCCACTGAATAAGCTTTGTTCTATTATATTATTATTACCATAGTTTGATTAGTAAAAGGATCTGTGTAGTTGATTCTCTGAGTGGTGCATTCAATGTCTCCTGGCTGACCTGGATTTATCAGAGGTGGAATGTGATCGTAGTAATGATGCTTGCAGCTAAGCAGCTGAGCCTTGCCTGGGTAAAAGGCAATACCTGTTTTGGGAGAAAAAACATTGAAGAGAGCTGATTTCATTCCTAAGTACATAGATTTTCATTCTGGGATTTAATCCCACAGGATGCTGAGCTATCATCAAGATCCAGCAAAACAATCAAATTAAACCACATGCTCCAGCATTTTTCTGGAGCAAGACAATAGCGCCAGCATTGAAAAAAATCAGGGTTCATGTTCTGTTACGATGATTCAAGGTTCACAGAAGCTACTACGTTTCCCTAGTCTTCCCACAAGCCAGCAGCTAATACATCAGTCCCTCTGGCCGCAAATGAAATGAACGTGTAACCTAAGTTAGGAGACTACTGAAGTCAAATGGGACATGTAGCGCTTCAGCATGTACATGTTTTCAGATATTATCATTTAACATGTCAAATTTTAATTGGAAATAATGTATGTACTATACATGACAGATCAAAGATCACTGGCTGATCTAATAAAAGTGAAAAGATGCTCTTCAGAACATCTAGCATCTTCTGTTCCCTGAAGACAATGTCACAATAAAAATCAAAGCCATCAGACAAATACTAACTGTTACCATCCCTTATTACTTATATCACTAGGTAGGCAGGCTACTACTTCACCTGTATGGAAATTCATATATACCATAGATACCAACAGCATGCATTAAAAAAAAACCTCAGTCACCTCAGTTGTAGAAGGCTAGCAAAATAAAAGGCCCAAAACCCAAAATCCTGTTATGCCACATCCAGTATTGGAAACAAGCTTGCTTGAAGATAATCTAGACCAACTATGAAAAAAAGTATGATTTATTAGATATGATTAACTCACACAATTGAGATGACCTGTCTGCCAAAATGTGAGCCATCAAAGCAGTCAGCACATATCAATCAAAATGCTTTATCCCTTTCTTCAGTGCTCCATGCTTGCAACTTGCCATTTCATCACTTTAATGGAGCAATGAAGTAAAGGGCTGCATTAATTTAGGTTCTTTGATCTGGCAGGGATCCCCGCCAATGCTTTTGGATTTATATGTATGTTGCTCTGCTTCTTTAAATGACCTTTTCTTCCTGTTGCTGTATGAAAAGCTCACGTGAAAAAAAAATAAGGGGGAAAGCCTGCTCTTACAGTCAGATCCATACGGTCCCAACGCAAGGACCTACTTACAGAGCTGAGCCTAACTGACCATACAGAAAAACAACTACAGGAATATGGCAACAACTTGAAACACTCACCTTTCAGCCACAATTACTGGAGTGGTAATTTGTAAAATGTGGTAACACTTCAAACAAAAGTGTTATTTTTAAATTAGAAACTGACCTATGACTGTTTGAGTTGCATTTGCTACCGCAACTCTATTTATGAATGGTTATAAATGGATAATTTAAAAAAATAATGATAGAACTCACTATTCAAAAATGCTTCTGTGGCGTAATCCCTCCTGCAAACTGCAACACAGTTTTTGGATGCCACACTGCATTTTTATGCCAACATTGTTCCCTGCAGTCACATCACGTTTTCATTGCCTACTGATGTAATACCAAGTTGTAAACAATGCAGAACAGAAGCAGAAAGTGGCACTGTGGTTATTTTGTGGTTGGTTTGAGAAATTCACCTTCTTTACTGTCAACAGCATCTCACGGTCCAGTGCAGCACTGAGGTCCCACGTGCTGCCCTGTTTGAACGATACAGTTTTGGGAATATTTCCACAAGGAATTATCTTCTTTCCCTGTAAGACGAGTCGTTCTAGAGTCTGCAAACACTTCCCATCTACCAAATGTTGCATGATGCTCCGCAGCTACTGTCATTCATGTTATTGGCATGAAAACCCCCAAAATGTCCCCAAAATTGTCCTCCCATATTAACATTTCCATGCAAAGTTAACACAACATAAATTAGAAAAGAGGAAGTGAAAGACCTGAGTCAAAGCATTATATGCACTCTGGGCCCTGTAGTATCAACACCAAAAACGTAAAACGATCCAAGATAATTGTGAACAACAACTTAATCCATTTTGTTTGTTACCAGTCTTACCAGGTGCATCGTACAAGGACACTTCCTTGTAAGAGACAGACATCACTGGGTGCTTGAGCTTCTCCCTGAAGTCGCTGATGGTTTGGTAGACAAGGAACACAGCTACAGCCATGAGCAGCAGATAAATAAACAGGAGAATTACTGAAAAAACATTCTTTAGGCAGGTCTTGCTGAAACGCAAAGAAGGGGCAGTGGTACCCAGTTCGCTACCTGGAACCAAACAGAATATGGATTAAGACTTTAAAATACAGATATTTGGGCTGAATTTATGTAGTGTTCGTTCAAAGATCAATCCCTTGAGAGGAAAGTAAGCCTCCAACTCAGTTTGATTTAAAAAACCCACAACTATTGCTTTTGGTGATGGTTTTGATCATCAGTCAGACAGATGCTTCCTTCTCCAAAGAGGCCAAAGATTGTGCCTTTGTGCCTCTTTTTCACATGTTGAATTTGGAACTCTGCTTAAGGACACGGCAGGCAAGAAACAAGGTTTATTTTCAAGAAGGACAACTCAGAAACAAAGTTCAAAGTTCATACGAAAAAAGTCTGTTGATGGTCAATCTTTCCTCCTGGAAAAAAACAACTCCTTTCCCCCTTCCCACTCTGAAGTGGTTCTTACACACTCAGCATATGCATCAGCGGAGAGATTTAACATTCTAATGCTCTTACACAGCTATCCACATTGCATCTCCACCATGGTATGAGTCACTAGATATTTGTTACCTTCCCATTTTTGGACTCTAGTTCCTAACTCCTTGTGCATACTACATAAAGTTTCACAAAAGGATTCTTCCAATTACAGGTAGAAAAAAGACCAACCCAATTCTCTCACAGTCTCCTTGCCTTCAAAACTTATTCTCTGAAGATCTTCACACTTGCCTCACTTGTACACAGACACTGCCTTCCCCATACTCCTTGCATTCGCCATTTCTTTTGGCAATACTTTTAAGGAAAAAGTTCATGTACTCTTCAGTTACACGTCATGTTTTGATTGTGAGCGATATGCAGCTGAACACGCAAAAGGAGCATTAAAACCCAACATACAAAAGCAGATAAGTAGGCATATTTTACGCTGACTTTTCTGTGTGGTGCAATCTAATGAGTCAGGCCCTCTCAGGCCATGCCACACTCTGCCCTTCAACTGTAATAGCACGGTTTGGTGTTTGTTCCTTACCACAGCAAACACTAACCTTTTAGTAAATCCTATTGAACACATAACCTCTTACAAAAGTCCACGGTCACACACGTGTTCCCAAGTTCGTTGCCAGGAGACGGCAGCCAAGGAAATTAGGACATTAATATGCATAAAATTGCACTATTGAAACAAGTATGTCTTGAACAGCTGCAAAGCATTTAGGGGATACTCATTTCAGGTTGGCTTACCTTAATGCCTACATCTGAGCTGCAATAAGCTCATTTAACACTGCCCCGCATCCTCCAAAAGCAGGTCCAAACAGTCTAACTAAAATCTGTTTAAAAGCACATCTGTTCAGTATTGCACCTTGCTCATGTAAATCTGGCACAGACTTTGCTTGCAATCCACTGCCATCATGACACCGCAACTCAGGTAAGATACAATATAAAGGAAGATACATACTAAGCTACCTCAGAACCAGATGTGCTGAATCTTTTTTGATTGAGCACAGTTCATGACAAAGAAATGTTCTCATCTCAATCCTCAGAAAAACTCCTTGGCTCTCCATCAGCACTTATTCCACAAAATAAGTAATTTAGTGTTTTGTTTGCTTTCAGAAGTGCAATAAAAAAAAAAAACCCAACCAAACCCACCCACAGAAACAGCTTATCAGGCACTTAAAATTGGTAATTTCTGGGTCAATAGTTCTCACCTGGTAAAATAACAGAGCTGGCATCTTCATGAACTTCCATCTCTCCTTCCCTCTCATCTGTTGGGTTTTCAGATACTCGCTCCACATCTTCACTCAGCTGTGTAGTTAAAACAGTGGTTCAATTTCCAAACATGCTCTCAACTTGCAATTGCTGGAATTTCTATGGTACAAATAAAAGAGGCTCCAACTAACCAAACACACAAAAACATGCCCCCAGTCCAAGAGCACCCAATATCTGTTCCACTTGTTCACAAGACAAGAGCCACATTTATATAGACCTACAGCTAAAAATTAAGTGACTTGCATGCTGCAAAAAGAGAAAGACAGCACATTAAATTTAACCTACTTCTACCCTGCTACTTCAAAATAACATCACCTTTTCTTTCAAGATCAAAGTAATTGTTTCCCTGGCAGCTTCACTTTAAACCCCCAATTAGGGCAATGCCTTCTGAAATAAGCAGGAACTTCGATCTGTCACTCAAGAACATATTTTTAGGCATAAACAAACCACAGCACATACCAGCAAACAGGGCATTAGCACTTCTTAATAAAGTGGTGCATAAAAAGCAAGTTGCATTTTGACAGGTGTTAGGGTAAGTAACTCAAATGCAGTCTCAGCCACACAGGTAGGTGGGTCATTACAAGACAACAGTCAAACATCCCTACATTTCTGGTACTTATTTGAGTTCACTGTACATATTATTATATATTAGTGGTTATGCAACTAATTAGTCTTCTAGTGTTTCTAAAACAGCAACAGAGACCAGATGTTTTCTTGTTTTGCTATTCAGAGCTCTGGGCCCAAACTGCCAAGACTCTTCCATCAAAGTCAGAAGCTTGTCACGTCAAATAGGCATCACAAGAGATCATGAAGCATTAGACTTCTTTTTTTAATACACACACACACACACACACACACACATATATATATATATATAAAAAAAAAAAGTGTCTCCTGTGTGTTTTCCACATTTCTTTCATGGCTGGGAACAACATACAAATTACAGCAAGGCAAACCAGGGCATCAGCTTACAGCATATCATGTGTTGCACAGTAACTGTCCAAGCTAATCACTCAGCATCACCTCATTAGGTAAGGGAGATTAGCTTTGTTCCTGTTTCAAGGAAAATGGGTGCACAGTTAAAGCAGCAGATATACTGAATGCTGTTAAACTTTACACCCCCAACTTACTCAACAGTAACGTGCATGTATCCATATGGAAGTGCTTTTCTTTCACCCAATGTTAATTCAGTATTGAAATGATCATCATTATACCATTAACAGATCATTATTTGCACTTATTAGGAAAGAGTCCACTCATTTTACATCTTCAAAGTCTGACGTAAAATCTCCCTCACCTCCTGCCGTATTTCTGTATTTGTTTCCACCATGCAAAGCAAGTTGAAAGCAGTTACCCAGTTGTTTTTAAATGCTCTGCACATAAATAAAGCATGATTTCCCATGGTGTGAGGCATGGAGTGAACAGGTAACCAATAAGCTAAACTCAGCTCATTTGCAGGAGACTTCCCAGGGTCCAATCAAAGATTTTTTTTTTCAATTATCTTCATAAAATAAGGGAATACTAAGACGCTGTTCCTTTTTGTAGAACGACATCAGTTCTATTTGTTTACCTGACCCAAAATAAGCTATTCTGACACAGGAAGAGTGTTCACTGAACCTCTTGTACTGGTTAAGCTAAATCAGCTAAGAAGCCACTTCAAATTATACTCATGCAAATTCCTTATACCAGAGCTGATTCAAAAAGTTTAATGTAAGTTACAAAGTCACTGCAGTTTCTCAGTTGACTCCCAGAACCTCTCTGGTTCAGCCATGGTTCGCCAGGAACAGGTACCTTATTGACTGAGGTTATGCAGAAGGTAAGCGAATTCTATTCCTGGTAGCAAGAAGATCCCAACACAAGTTTAAACATGAACACAATATGCAACATTTCTTATCCTCTCATGAGGACCTACAGTGACTCTTCAACACGTAGGAGAACAGAAAAACTCAGAAAATTTAACCTTTCAGCATTCCTTAGAAACAAAAAAAACAAACAATGTGTGACTATGTTTTATTATCTCTGCTCACATGGCAGACATAGTGTCTGTCATATGCTTTTCACACATAAAACCAGTGAAGGACAGCTAGTCAAAAGCAGGAGTGCTAACATTGCCTCAGGTGCAATGAGTAGGTTGAGCTGATGTGTAAGACCCTTTAAAAACCAACTGATTTCACTGCGAATCCCAAACACCTGTCTTCACATGAGGTGAAGTTGCATAAACCCTCTGAGGCCACCAAAAGCCTAGCGCTGTTCATGGCTCTGCCACCACGTTCTGAGCATACAGCATGCAGCACAGTGACTCTACAAGGCACAGCAGCACAGACCTACAAACCCAACAACTCACAGATGTGTTAAGCGACAGTCTTCTAACAACTGGGAAGCCAGCACAGCATTACTGCATGACAGCTGATTCTAGTTTCTCCACATTTGACAGAATCCCCAAATCAAGGCAACTGGCAACAGTGAACCTGGCATATGCCAGCGGTGTTCACCCTCACAGGCCAGCTCTTCCTACAACTTATTTGGTGAAGCATGATGCTAATGCAGAGGAACATAAACTTGCAGGGCAGTTAAGCTTGTAATGGGATGCAGAGATAGGAGAGGATGTCAAGAGCAGGAAGGGCACGAAACAGACCTTTGTTCAGCATTCCTCTGGGCTCTGCATGTGCAGCCGAGTGAGAAACAACTGCAGGAGCCTGCTCATGACCCGGCAGTTCCTTTTCAGTCCTGCACACCAAAAGGCACCAGACAAAGAGAAGCTCATAAAAGGCAATTCCAGACATTTCAGCATCCCTGGTAGGGGCAAGGAGCATCACAGACTGTCCCAGGTGCCGGAGAAGGGATGGAAATGCAGCCACTGCACTTACACACCATCTAGACTTGCGCCACGGAGTTTGGGACAATCCCAAACATACAGAGCGGTGTCAGTGGTGGCTGACACACAAGGCGGAAATGTAACGTGCGTAATCCAGTCCATACTTCAGGCATCAATGCAACTTCATTAACTCTCTCAAGTACCTCCCCTAAATACAAGCTCTTACACAAGTTAATTTCATCCTGATAATCATGGGATAAAACCTTCCTACTGGATAAAACCCTCTTAAATAAAAGGAGAACTTGACCATGAAGGCCTTTTGCTGGTCCACTGATTCATCACCTTCCAACACCTTCTAGCTTGGCACGAAAACCAGAAGCTGAGACTAAACAGGCAGTACTAAACTAAATTATAATGTATTAAAACAGAGCCCCAAACTACCCATCACATGCAGAGGAAGGCAAACACCTGCATTCCTTTTGCCTGCAAGATGCAAACAGAAGTGACCTGCTGCAAGGCTCCACCGCTGCTGAACTTGCCACAAATAGCTTGTATCTCTAGTATGAGAGATAGGAACGAGCAAGGAATTCCGGTTGCTGGAGCCTGTACATTGATATGCAAACAGGGCGCTGCCTGGGGCTCTTGGCAGGATGATAATGCGGCCTTCGGTTTCGCATGTGAGAGCTCTGGTACCAAATTCGCTTCTCACGCCCGGCAGACCATCTCCTTGTTACGAAAGCCCCGGTGACAGAGCTCACCGGCCAGCGGTACCTAACTCATACAACTAAAAGTACTGCTGCCGATTATTTTAACCACTTTTAAAGGTAAAACATGAAACGAAGCACACCCAAGACAGCCCTTTCTTTCCGGCGAGTGCAGACGCAACCTGCCATCCCAGCTACCCGGCAACAAGGAGGGCTAGGGGCAGCACCCAGCGGCTGAAGGCACACAGCCTGACGGCGACACCCGCGCTTGAGTAGATGCAGACGGGCCAGAAGGGGCAAGCTAAGCTGCGGAGGGCTCCGTGCGGCAGGCGACCCGCTTCGCCAGAGCTCTCCGCCC
>NW_009224640.1:0-11162 GCF_000690835.1 Fulmarus glacialis | reverse complement strand
GTGAGGAGAGGAGGCTGAGGCCCCTGGAAAGCCATGCGGGGGCTCACGTAGCGCTGCGGGTCGGTCTGAATTTTTTTTTTAATTTTTTTTTTTCCTGGAAAGCTAATAATGCCATTTACAATGGGGATGGATGCGGACAGTTCACCTCTTGGCCAGCCTCCCCTCGTGGGTCACTGCGGTCAGGTTTGGATGCAGCCTGTGAGCCGCATGCGCGTTCCTAATGCCCTCTCGCCCGTGGAGCCACCTTTGGCTGAAGCCCCATCTCCCGATGCTCCCAAACTGTTTCAGGTTCTGCTCCCTCTCCTAACCCTTCCTGGCAGATTTTTAGGTCCTTCTGCTGAATTTGAAACCAATTTCCATTTTGTCAGGAATGAAGTGAACCAAGAGACTAACGCTAATACGACAGGGACAGGCTTTCCTGTCGAACGCCAAGCGCAGCATCAGAAGAAAGCCCCCTTGAAGGATGCCCTGCGAGGGAACGGCAACGATCCGAGCCAGGGAGCACCGGGTAACCTGTCCGAGCTTCAGTCGGCGCGGCCGGGCAGTCTGCTCAGAGGTAAAGCAGCTTTACAGGTAGAATGAGCGGTTCCATAGTTGTTTGCTTCGTGTTTTGAAAGGAATTAAAGAAAAGTGTGTTCTTTGCCTATTCAGAGTATGAGGCGCATATTGCTTATGGGAAGAGTGGTTTTGTTCCTAATGGCTTATAAAAAACCAAAAGGTTTATATATACTTAAACAGACATGTAAAAAAAGCAAAACGCTTAAAATCTATAACTTCTGCATCAGTTTTAGTGTGTGTGGATGTATGTGTGCGCATGTATACATACATACACCCCCACAAAAATGTGTGTGAGTGTATATATACACTGACCTATTCAGGGGCTTGCGTGTGTGTGTATCAGAGATCCTGAAATTGCATATTGGGTGCAAATTTAATGCTGGTATGAAAGTTCTCTTTGGTTTCAGCAAGTAGTCTCTAAAGACAATACAATGGAAATACTAAAAAAATGCGGCAATGTACTTTGAATTTCCCTGCATTTTTAAATTCTCAAGTTTTAAATAAATAAGGCTTTCTTTTCTAAACTATAGGTACGTTACAAAGCAGTGTTTTGCTGGAGAAAACTAAAATGCTAGTTATCACTGTCCTTTATTAACCTTACACTAATGAGACTGCATTCATAAGATACTTTATATGTGAGCTTATTAATGTTTCCATGTCAATTATGTTTCTGTGGGGATGGAACACTTTAAAAGAAACCTCGCTAAAATTTAAGGTAAGCTAGAGACTCGAAAAACTCATGGATTAGATTACATTTTCACAGACAATTGCTCTGTCAGTCTTAAAGTGGGTTTAAAGTAGGAAAATGTGGAGAAATATTCGGTGCCAAAAATCTTGGTTTTATTTGACTTTATTTTAATAAAGAGATATTTCAGCTGTATTCTAAACAGTTACTGGAAATTAACTGTATACCCTGAACCTTGACTAGACCCTGTCCTCTTGGGAAATAACTGGTGCTACAAAGACGCTTAACTTTGGTGTCACCAGTATCTGCTATTGTTGATGGTGGTTGGATTCTAGTTTACCTTGAATTTTCCTTTCTCTTTTTTTTTTTTTTAAAAACAAAAGGGTGTAAGTAATATTACCTATTTCTAATCCTTGCATTGGGCCTATACCTGCAAACTTGGTTATTTTGGAATTTAATATACCTAGTAGAATTACTACAGTAATTTGAAACACCGGTTAGAAATCTAACAGGCACATGTATGGTTTTAAAAGTCTATTTTCCCCTTACACTAAAATTTAATATGCAGATGTTGCACGCTTTTCTTTTCAATTTTATCAGAGTAGGAATGGGACGATTTCTCTTCTACGGGTCTGTTAGCAACAGAGCATTTAAAGCTTTTCAGCTACAAACTTTAAACTGTTTCATGCATTATCCTGATTAATAGATGAGCAAGAAAGAATGCACAGGACAAAAGCTCAGCCTGCTACACACAGGTAGGACGCCACAAAACATCAGGCTGTATCTCGGTGTCATAGGAATTCTGCTATTGATTTCAGAGGCACCACGATTCAGCCTTCCAAAAGCACTACCGGAGCTCCTCTTGGAGCCCTTCCCACCAACAGTAACTGATGTTGTACCACTGTTTTCAACAGGAAAAGACCACGAGCCTTCAAAGCTATTGCTATTCCTTTGCCTAGTAAAGTCAATAGGTAAAAAAAAGCTCACTAATGTCAATGAGTATTGATCAGATGCCGAGCCCTGCGGTTTTACATTTCGCAACTCTTTTCATTTTTGCATACAGAATGCCTCAGGTCTCCTGTTTGCAGGCTAGATGGCAGAGCTGAGCTATATTTACGTAGAGTGCACGGTTTGCAAAGAGCGCTGCTCCGCGGGCTTCCAGCAGCATCAGCCTGGGAGAGTGTAATAAGGGGATGCACGCGCGGCAGCTACCACGCTATCTTACACGTGGCTGTAACAGCCCCGTGTTTTGCTCCCGTTGAAGTCAGTGACAAAAAGGCTGACTGACTTGAGTGGAAGCAGCATCCCGTTATCAGTACCTGTGCTCCGACAGGGGCTGCGATCTCCTCGGATGACATTCTTTCTTGCCAATCATGGAAAGAAACAATAATGTGGTTTTACTAATTGCAAATAACAGTCTTGATTACAAGTTTTATGTGTTATACAGTTAGATTAGTTTATACCTATAACTCTACATAGTATTTTGTGTAAAAATAGCTTTGGAATATTAAAATCATTGCAATAAAATACCTGCAATATAATTATTAAATGTGTTCTTTGGTAGCTAGTCGATTTTTTTTTTATGGATGGAATAGTTTTCCTTTTTTAAATCTGAACATTCCTTAACAAACAAAGAGAATGCACTGGTTTAGGTACCATTCAAAATTTCTTTGCCTAGTTTGAACTTGTTTCCAGGCGTTGCACCGGTTAAGCTCAAACCATGAAACAGCAAAAATCACACTACCGTTCAAATGAATTCGGACGACTCCACGCTTTGTCGGTCGTGCCATGGCACAACCCTCTCTGAAGACCAGCCCTGACTAAGTCCCTAACCACCGGCGTGTACGCAGTACGGATACACTATACACCTTCACGGCAATTGCTGTGGAAATGAAGAGCCATATCTGAAGAGATGTCCGTTCAACGACAAGAAATCACTATGCTCCAAACCACTAAACAGCCAAGTACGGTGAAGATGATCATGAGCGAAGGTGTAAGACCAGTGGTCTGTTTCTCTTCTCTTTGCGTTCCGTTTCATTCCCTCCATTTCGCTTTCTTCTTCCTCTTATTTTTTGCAAGTCGTCGTCCTACTAAAGTGTGTGTCTTAGAACAAAGTCATAATGCAGGTGAAATAAGTCTTTGGTTTCTTTGGACTTATAAATAACATTTTTTTCAAATAGTTCTAAGTATAAACCTGCTATCTTGAGGTCCTGGTCTGTCTTTATTTATTTATTTATTTATTTTTAAAGCTTTTCCACCGAGGTTTAGTTCGTGGTTATTCCTTCATGCTTTGGTACAAGTGCTTGATGAAGAAGATGAGTTGCCTGAATTGGAGCTGCCCTCGTCTTGCCACTTATCCAGACTCCTCCTCCGTGCATTCATGAAAAAGTTGCTGACGGTGCTCAGCTCCAACCCGAGCTGCTGGGAAATGGTGATTTGTAATTCTTTGGACGGACGCTTATTTTCCTTGAATATTGCATGTAGAGTTCGACGCTGGACATCCGTGAAGACCAACCGAGGCTTTTTGGGTGTATTCCCTCTATCCTTCCCGTGCTCTTGTTCTTTCCTCTTGCACGCTGCAAGAAAGGGGAGGACGGTTAGAGAGGGCTGGCAGAGGAGTCCGCGGGAACACGGTACAGGACAAACTAAGAGGACCATTCATTTCAGCTTCTAAATTTGGAGAGAATCTGTGACGTCAATTTAATTTTTTAACTTATTATAGACTATAAAAATGTAAGGAATAGAAATTAGAAAATACCTTTATCATTGTCTGTTAAAACTCAGCAAATGCTATTATTGAGAGTTTACACTTTGATAACACCCATTAGTGCTGAGAATTTAACTGTGTAATATCCCTACGAGGTGGAATGGAAATTCACTGAGCTCTAAAGTCAACCTTGCCCACCCTTTTTACCTTCATTAGTTGTTGTCAATTCATTTCTGTAGCTTTTTATTGGCTGAGAAATAAGGAATTGGGAGAAACCAGGATACTCCTACAGTCTCACAGGCCAGATGATTATGTATTCTGAACAAAATGAACCACCTTTTGACATGCAGAACAATGGTATAGTAAATCTTCCTTACAGAAGTTCACCTTATTTCATCTATCATCCTTTCTTTCCCTTTCAGAACGTTATTTTGCTCTACATTATTAAAGGGCGCTTGCAATTTGAAATCTGCCTTGCAGATCTCCTGTCAAGCAGGATCCAAGGGGACTGGGAGAGCGACTCCCGGATCCCCCCGCCAGCCTTTGACTGTCTGCCAGCTCATCTTTGTTAGCATTTCGCTAGCATAAAAGGTTTCCTTGGGAGGACAGATTGCTCTGTCTCACTTTCAAAAGAGTCCGAAGTTGTCTGTTTCCCCTTTTTTCTCTAACAGTGTCCTTTAATGCTGATTTAGAGATGTATTTCTGAAGGTAATATGGATGTTCTGCCTCTGCGCCTGCCTAGTCGTGATTTCTGTGGAGATCAGTGCTGACTATATGAAGAATTTTGTGCAGTGTCTCCACCTATTCCACGGTTATTGGAATGAAAACAGCAAATTACTTTACAAAGGTCCTTCCCACATCTTTTATTGCTACCGAGAATCAGCCTTGGCACGAGGGTTTAATTGCTCGAGGGAGGTATAAAAATAGACATCCACCTTTTGTACTTGGAGAAATAGCAACTGCACAGATCAGAGAGCAAGATTCAGGAGATGCAAAGGCACCTTCTGCTGGCCCAGGCAGGCAGGGACCAAGACACCGGCATCTCAGCCCCTCTGAGGAGAAGCTTTTGAAGAGCTCCCTGACAATATATATTCCAGCTACACATTCTTTCATAAGCAACGACACATCGATCAAATGGACTGGGGTGCCAAACTCGTATCTTCTACAGTTATTTTTATCTGAAAACCTTTGAAGAGTGCTTTGAAGCTACATCCTGACCTCTAAAATACCGTGGAGCTTCTGGGCTGAAAAACAGGTTTCCTCATGCAGGCGAGCCCCCACTGAAGACAAGCTGCTGAATTCACTGTGGGGATCAGTTCCTGTTGCAATAATTCTGCATCCCCACTGGAAGTTAACATGGATAACTCAAGGGTTAAAAATACTTTTGCAAGAAAAGTCTGTTATTTACTGACAAATATTAGGAATGAGGAGCGAAGCAGACATCAACAGAATCTCAGTCTTTTGTACACGTCTAACCATTTGACAATCGGAAGTTCCCGTGAAAGCAGCCGCAGAAGCTCGGCTCTGTAACAACCTCAGCCTCCAGCTCTGACTCTGCCCCTGCGAACAGGCTCATGCACAAAAGGAGACAAACCAAACTCAGATAATGTTTGCCGTGCCAACACTTCATTTCTACTCACGCTGCTTTACACCTTCCTTTTTCAAAGACTACACGAATTGCAGCTTTCACCTAGATACTCTGTCCAGAGTGATCTGAGTCAGCACTGTACGATGCTTCCGCGGGAATCGTCACATCACAAATGACAGTCACAGCAGTAGATAAAATCAGCGGTGTAAAGCTCTGGGGTTTCAATCACAAACTAGTACATGAGTTCTTTGAAATCATAGAGAATAACAAAAAGCCAACCGTCTATTGTGAAACTAACTTGCTTAACTTGTCTTCCTGAGCTTGTGCTCATGTCCTGAAATGTAATATTCCTGAATAATTATTTCCTTAGAAAATGTCCCAAGAGTTACAACATACCTTGTTCCTCAACTTCAGTTGTATCAGAGATCTCATAATTACTGCTAGGAACATCACAGAGGTAAGAAAAAAGTGTTCATTGCTGGGAAGAAAAAATAAATCCTATCCAGTCTATGATACAAATAAGCCCATTTTAGTATTTTGCAAAAAAAACTTCATTTCAGAAAGCGAGCATTGAGGTTCCCCTGGTGCTCTCTGGAGAAGCTGGCAACCATCCTTTCCTCCTGCAGACCGCTGTGGACTTTATTTTTTAACAAACTATCATGCAGGATTGTTGGTTTCCTAAGGCTTGGTCCACACCCAGTGGGAGCAGGTGAAGATGTGCTCCAGTTTAGCCTATGAAATAAGATAGTTCTTGTCCTCACTTCCTAGTTGGAGTTCTTCTACTTTAAATCAAGGACTAATGAGGTATTGGTTCAGAGAGAGAGAGATACTGACTCAGTTGCAATTCGGGACCTTATCTGAGACACGAAGACCCACACGCAACAGGTTCAGTCCTCGTTGAACATGGCACAGCCCCAGCAGGTGAAACCGAGCGTCCGTTGCCCCTGGCAGAGCAGCCCAGCCGAGCCCAGCTTTGACCCTGGACCCTCCCGGACCCCCGGTGCCTGCTGAGCAGCACACCGGCCCCGGCCCTGCCCAGCACTGCTCGCGGAGCCTTCTTCCACCTGGGAGAGACTGGCAACACCTTCAAAATCCGGATCATTTTCAGGCAATGAGAAAGTTGTTTCCTTTTCGGCTCTACTCCCGTTAGCATTCACCAGAGGCAGACTGCGGGCAAAAACTTTCCAATATGCTTAATTGTCCAAAGAGCCCCTGCAGACAGTACTGCCAGGCCTTGGGTTGTGAGCAGAAGGGTGGATACCACCTTTCATCTTCTGCCTTGTCCAGACTCAGGAATATTAATAGCACTTAAAAATAAATAATGGTGATAATGAAAAACTGTAATAGGGTTTCCTTACGATCGTTTTCCCTGCACTGGAGCCAATCAATTTTAATAATAAATTGTAGCTTCCAGCTTGCCAGAGAACAAATGTACACCACGGGATAAAACCTGCTCCAACATGAGACTCTATCCAGAGCAGGCACAGAGCCCGGCCAGCTCACACTGCGAGGGCCGACACGTTGGAGCCATCCAGCCCAGTGACAGCAGCCTGCGCTCAGCCCAGAGAAAGCAGCTACGCCTGCCTGGGCCAGGTCCTCCTCTAATGCCGGCAAGGGTGTCCACTGAAGTCAGAGGCTCCAGAGACACCTACTGGAACCCTCTTTTGGAAAAACACCAGAGTCTGTTTTCAAAACTGTTTATCACACACCTTCATCTGGATTTTATTTTACATAGCAGCAAACAACAAAAATAATTTGCACTGATGTCCTTGACGTGCACCTGCCCGCGAGCACTGTGAGCGCACCCTCTCCCACAGCACAGAAGCTGAATTCAGGCGCTTTGCGGGGTGCTGTGCTCCCCCGAGGCGTGCACGTCTCCCGTGGCACACCTGCTCGCTCGCTGCCCTCGCACGCTGCCCTCGCTCCCCCGTGCAGCCAGATGCGCTCTTTGTCTCTGGGCTGCCCCGGCTGAGCGATGCTCCTTGCGATGCCTTTTGAAAAAGCCTTAGGAAAGTCTAGTTGAGAAAAAAGCAAAGCAGAGGATAAAGAAAGAGTCACTCTGACTCTGGCAACACACGTGCAGATATGACAATGTAATATTATCAGTGCCAGAAGGAGCCTTATAAATCCACTGCTGAACTCTGGCCTCTTCCAGTCACTTCCATCTTCCTCTGCCCTGAGCAACAGATATTTTTGACACTTGCAATTCTCCTGATACAGTCCATCAATCTATTTTTGTCTCCCTTTGTTCCTTCTAAGTCGCCCGAGGGATTTTGCCGAGCTAACTTGCCGAACCTTGTAAGGTCTGCACACCTCACGGAGGCCCAGCTGCCGGTGCGTGGTACAGAACCGGGGTCTCACCGCTGCAGCCCCACCGCCTATCACGGCTCCTCTGCAGCGCCCGGCTGGCCCGGCCATGTGCAGCACGGCGGGATCAGTCCTGCTCTGCCGGAGGTGCGAGCAGGATCATGCCCCCTGAGAAAATGCACTAATTGCGTCTTTAGGTTGAGATAGCGAAGAGGATATTTTGCCCACCTGTGATGTGAACTACACTGTTCTGCCAGTATAAAAGTCAAGATTACAGTAAGCTCAGGTGTTAACCCTGACACTTGATCTAGGCTTTCATCCCTAGAGGGTGGATTTCTTTTTAAAAATCTGAGAAAAAACCCCAATTACCATAAATCAAGTTTCAGGAGCACTTGGTGTGTACACGTGTGCCTAGCTGTACGTGGCAAACACTTAATTTTCCTTTCTAAAAACCCAAAGCAAATAATGAAACCAGTAATACTCTCAAGAAACCTGCTTTCTGCTCTCTTGTTTTGGACACATAATAAATTACCACCACAAGTTCTGCTGGCTTCTTTTCTGGAAAACTGGCACTGAGCAGGGGCAACGACAACGGAAAATCCTACTTGGGCGAAACCTGCCCCAAGCCCTGTGGCTAGTTGTGAAGGCAGAGGGCCACTCTCACTGCAAGAGGCATTGCTCAGCTGGTGGCCCACCACATTGCCATCACTGAGTGCACGCTCTCAGACACAGGATGGAAAAGTGGCAGATGCTGACGAAGAAGAAGGTGGATTTAGGGGGTTTCGGACCTGGCACCAAGAGAGCCGTGCCCTTACAGGCACACCCACAGGCTGAGGCAGCGGCCACGCACTCCAAAGGGCCACGCCGCTCACCAGCTGCCAGCAGCAGTTCCCACTAGCCCCGGGACAGGCAGAGGCAATGGCCACAACTGGGTTTTTGACCGCACAAAGTAGGTGGAAAGAGAGGAGGGACACAGGGCAGCACAAGGGGAGTGCATCGCCCGAGCACTGCAACGGCACGGCGTTACAGCTCTGCTTGGTGCAGTCCCACCAGTGCCTTGGTATGAGTCTTCCCACCCCGTGCAGGAGGAAGCCAAGGCACACAGTGGGCCTCCGCTTACGGGGGAGCCCTTTTCTCCTCTGTTTGTACCCCGAGCGGGTCCAGACCAGCAATGGGGAGACCCACACAGGATAACAGCTCCAGCCATGCTGAATTCAGAGCCTGGTTGATACAGAGAGGAGACCGTGTGCTGGCCACCAGTGATGGGATTCGGGACCTTTCACCCCGAGGTGACAGGTCATGTTTCCAGCTCTGGCCTGGGTCACTGCTGACCACAAGCCATTATTACTTGACGGCCATCGAGTGCCCTGTACGAGATGAGGTGGTGGTCTTGGTTCAGCTCCCCGTGAGCAGGTTCACACCACACTAATTTCCATCACATTTGACACATTATTTGACACCAATTAGCGCCGTGGCTGGAAGGTTGAGCCAGATGCTACGGACAGAAGGAGTCAGTAGGAACCCATTTGGTAGCTGAAATGTTAATTTTGGGGAACAAAGAGGATTGGTGATCTCTCACAACTGCGGGCTCAGCTCTGTCTTGCCTGAGGAGGCACTTTCTGGTTGCTTCACATCAGAAGGTAAACTCAGCACTGAGCTCTGGGGTCTTCACTACCACCCTCACTGGACTGGTTTAGTTTTCAGCACTGTCTCACCCTTACTATTCATGACCATTATATTTGCTTCAGGCAGGTAGGAGAAAAAACCAACTGCTTTATGTTTCTCTCAAAGACTCCAGTGCGAGATTCCCAGAAAGCAATGGGGAGTTTACAAGCCAAGAGCTTCGTTGCTGTGGGTTCAGAGCAGGACTTCCATAGGAAGTTGAAACTGCGTAAGGACTTTGGCCATCAGAGATAGTCCTAACCACACTGGCTACAACAGCTCAGTGGAAGCAAGTAGCCAGAAGTTTATGGTAAATTCATGGTGACGATAATATATAATAAAGTGTGATAAGCTCCATCCTTATCGTGTGAATAACACCTCTGGAGCATGCAGAGAGACACATGGATGACAGATCTTTCCTAATTATCAAAAACTTTGTATTTGGGGGAATACGAGAACAAGACAAGGGGCCTATAAGACACATGCTACCTGAGGGCAGACTTCACCACATGAACTAAAAGCAAGCAAATCTGTTTGGCCTGGATGAATAACTGCAGCTGCTGTGTGCCATTCGCTCTGATACGTCACCATTTGGTGGTCCCCTGCACTGCCCCATCCTGCTTGTCACTGCCCTGGGGCCTTCAAAGGCGCCTGGGAGACGGGATCCCTCCGGAAAGGTGCTGCATGAGGCAGAGCCTCTGCACATCAGGGCAGCTCATGGCCCTGTGCTCCCGCTGTAGCAGGTAGCGGACAGCATTGATGCTGAAAGAGCATTCCCAAAAGCTTCAACCCACCGAAGGACAAGGCCACTCGCATGTCAGTGATGAAAACCTATGTGGGTGACACAGTTCATTGGTTGGTCCCCAAAACTTTCCCCTTTAAACTGAAGAGGGTATGGGCTATTCTGAAATGTCTGAGCCCACACTAACTTATTTCTTATTACTCCTGGCATCGTTCAGCATTTTGCACTTGTCTTTCTAGTGATTTGCATTTATGCTTATTTAGAATGCAGGTGTATCCATCTACTCAGATCTCTATCTTATTTCTCTGCCATCAAGCTCAGGCAATACTCCTCTTTTGTTGTTTCATAACATGAAAAGAGATAAAAATATGTCCCTACATGGGAAGCTCACAGAATGACATCAGCCTGCCGACATATAAATGCCAGCTAAGACTGAACGGTGAACATCTCAATCCTGTGCACTGTATTAAAATGAGTGACTTTAATTTGCTGCCCCTGGAATAATAAAGTGAATCCGACTAAGGAGTGCTGACTCAACAGTTTGGGATTCTGGGGTTTACACAAACTTACGGTGTTGATGGATCTGTAACCACTGGAGTGAGCTGACATCACCGCCACAGAATATGTTGCTAAGTGGATCAATCAGGGGAAAGCACCCGATTTTCCTGCGATATCATTTAAAGTGAATGTTAAATTTCTTTAGCCGAGTCTTTAGTTAACCATATTACTGTGGCAAATATTTCTTTGTCTAGCATAAGTAATTAGAATTTAATCACTTTAACTGCATCTTAATTACCCCAAATGAATTGAAAGGACATTTAATAGCAAAGATTAAATTGCCTTAATGAACGATTTTTGCGACTACATCAATATTTTAATGGTGTTAGCCTTCCCGGCGCCCCCCCTCCCGCCG
>NW_009224639.1:0-13748 GCF_000690835.1 Fulmarus glacialis | reverse complement strand
ACTCTATTCCAGCCAAAACCAGGACAGAAACAATATTCCATATCTATTTTAATAATGTTTTATATTGTAATAATATGATATTCCTGATCTATTTTTTCATCTTCCCACATACCAACAAGAAGCTCAGAAAGAAAGAGGGATTCTCCCTCTTGTTTTCTCTCTCACAGGTTTACAAGGAATAAAAGAATAGAGCAAAAGCTTTTGAGTCATGTGGTTATTTTTATTCAGATGTATTCTACACTAACGTAGTCTGACTATTCCACAGTATGAAAAAAATAGTGTATTTTTCTACTGAAGCAGTTTACCTGTCAGTGCCTTTAATGGATTGGACACCTCATTAACAACTACTGTTGCACAGACAATATACACTACACAAATATCACAAAATGCCACTGAATATTATGGACCTACTCTGCATGCCATAATCTGTAAGAAATCCATTATCATCTGTAAGAAATGATCTGGTGAGGCCAGCAGGAGGAGTACCTGTGAACTTCATGTATTAGACTATCAACATATCACTTTATTAAACAGACATGGAGAAGGCCCTAAGTGCTAATGCCATGTGGCAAAGCACAGATTTAGAGTTATAAATTGGCACAAAAGCAGGAAATGGATAAAAATTCCACCATTTTTATTTTCTAACAGTGATTGCTTTGACGGGATGGAGGAAATGCCCTCAAACCTATTAGAATACATACACTTCACCATAAATCATAGAGAAGACTAAATTAAGCTTATATACCATGCAGCCTTTTTTCTACTCTGCTAACAGCATTTTATTACATGACTACATAGCTTAAATGGGAGAAGGAACAAAAGCAGAGACAAAAATAAAGGAACAGGAGAGCTTCTCCACTGTAGACAGGAAGAGTGTGTCCTCTTTTAAAAACATATACTTTGAAAATGGTGTCATCAACTCACTACTTTCAAAAAAAAGAAAAGCCATCCTGAGGTCCAGTTCAGAAACAGAGCAGTTAAGTACACATGTGTTAGCTGGCTTAAGTAAGCCAACTATCACTTGGTACTCTGAAGTCTGGGTACTCTGAGAAGCCTAGCTTACATATACAACAGGGGGATGTGTTCATGGCATATGATGCAGAAGAAATCATTATATAAAGCCAAAACCGAGCAGTGACTTCAGGAAAGACACAGAACAATGTGACCCATCTGCAGCCTAACTCTTTCATGATATCCTCCCCTTAAGCCGTGACTCCTAAATACAGCCACAAGATGAGCCTCTCCCTCGAAAAGCTTAAGCAGCAGCTGATGTGGGAGTTCCTAATCTTACATCTCAGCCTTTTCTCGAACAGGATTTGCAAACAGAGGAATGTTAATAAAAGCTACATGCTAAATGTAGTCACTACATGAAGACTGCTAGCAACCAAGCAATGTGAGAAGGCAGTGAGGGCCTACAATAGAGACAACAAATAAGGACTCTAAAACTAGAGTCTTTAAGGGTATTGTGTACCCTCTAGTACTGTACCGCTATGAACTACAGGTGTTAATGTGTTTGGAAGATATACTGTTGCTTTTTCCAGCAAAGAAACACGTCAGAGGAAAGTGGATGCGTAAAGTCTGTCTCGCAAAGGAAGAGGTACACCAGGAGCTGAGCTCATCTAGAAAAACCACTGGAATCCAGGATCCTGCCCTGCTGAAACAGGGAAGGTGATTCCAGCTGAAACACTAAGATATCCACCTTGTTTGAGGCTCCGCTGCAGAAAGCTTCTAGGACAGCACATGTCCTTTAAAGTCTTATCCCATAAGCCTGAGAAAACTACACTAGGAAAGCACCCATCAGGAGAATATGACTAGAATCTAGTGACCCCTGGCGAAAGCAAAAGAAAAGACTCAGAAGCGCTTTACCTATTTTAGTATGTAATAGTTTTGTAAGAAAGTCTTCCTTTTTTGCATGGAAAACAGACCACTATCAGAGATACAAGGCTGAAATAACTTAACCTTTTGGTCCAATCCAGTATATAAATTCCTACACAGTTTTGCCATTACCACTTAGCCTGAAAATGTTGCAGTGATTTCATATTTGGATTATGTGCTCGGAATTGGAAAGTGCATTAAGATAAACAATATCTCCTATCCCTCTTTCTTTCCAATTGCAATGACCACAACATTAAATACATCATGGGATACAAGTAGAAATTAAATTAACAAAGTTGAATCAATATGTTTTATAGCAAAACCACTCTATTTCCTCAAAGTGAAGAACACTCTTGGTATTCTTAAATTAAAAAAGTAATTAACATCAAGATATTAAAACAGTGAAAAATTTCCCCTTCACCTTACAACACTGTCATTGTACAAATTGATGATTTATTGTGTTCTGTTACTCATAGTGTGTAAAAACATCATGTGTATGATAAAAATAATATTTTGTTCTTGTTTTTAGAACAGCACAATTAGTGAAATTACTGCCAGGAGCTAAGAAACTCTCTTTTTGCAGGTCTTTTACAATAAAAATAAAAATCTGTCTTCTGTAAACTACCATGGTGACCTCTCCTGGTAGAAAAATATATGACCTCTAACCATGAAAACATTCAATCAGATTAATCCTCAAAGGAGGAATTACACCTGGCCCATTTTATAGTTTATTTTTTAATGCCATATCCTTAAAGATCTAGATGCCATTTGCAAATCAAAACTGACACACAAACTACTAGATCATTAACAAAACATTACAGCCTCCTGCTGTATAGGCAAAAGCCTATACAAGAGGCTTTGGCAACTTTTTTAAAATGGTATTTCAATAGAATCTTAGAGTAAGATAAAATTGTAACTGTATATATTAGGGAATTAAAATTTGGGACAAAGAGGAAGGATAAAATGTTACCTAAAAGTGACACAATGAAGGAAGCCTGAAAAAATAGATGGACATAAGCATATGCAGGGTTTGCTGAAAACATAGTATTTTTTCCTTTTCTGGCATAAATTTTTTAAATAAAAACAATAATTTCCATAGGAACTTTAAGTAAAAATACTCCTAAACACTTTTTTTTATTTTTAATCTCAGTCACTTATCTACTGTGATCTTGGACTCAGACAAGTTCAAGGTTTGACTATGGTCATGCAAAAAGTCTGTGCTAATACATCAGCAACTCTTTGCGAATAGCTCAAGACATTCTTTGCTTTGAACAACCACCCAACAATACTAACTAGTGAAAATATATAAATTTATTGTATAATATGCACACACACCTGAAAGAAAGCTTTATACATCAGGAAGCAAACATGTCCATGTAAGTTTGATGACCTCCCAGAGAAGAAAGTGGCTGAAGAAGCAGCATAACTTTAAACACTACAGTAAATAAGACTTCAGAGGAACATTCTTAGAACAAAGACTATAAAAGAAAGACCTACATACAATTTACAAATATTAAAAGTCAAAAAGAACAGTTAAGCAAGCAGAATTTTTGTAATGAAAAACATCATAGGCAATCAGCACTGATTTGATTGATCTGTTGAACTCACAAGGAAAATTTCAACAAGTGAAAGCAAAAAGAAGTAAAATGGTTAGAACTATGGGAAATATGGTCAATGGAAATAGAGTTCATCCATGAC
Organism: Fulmarus glacialis; assembly: GCF_000690835.1. NCBI lineage: Eukaryota > Metazoa > Chordata > Aves > Procellariiformes > Procellariidae > Fulmarus > Fulmarus glacialis. Next base: position 10,175 of record NW_009224639.1, on the reverse strand, counting down.
AGGAATCCAAGGTAATGACAAAAGTGCATATATTTATTTTAAGAACAAGTAGATTAAAACCAACTCTAGTATTTAAAGACTAACTTTTTCTTCTTTTAATTATTTATTACCAAACCATCTGTAAATGTATCAGTGAAGAACTGAAGTGTGAAATTACTTCAAGCAGGTAGGGTTTCCCATTAAAAAGAAATAATACAATGCCTGTTCTCTTAATTTCTCAGAATATGCATTTTGAAAGAATTTTACATAAAAAAAGAATAACAAGGAACAGGTAAGGATGATGGAACAAAAAGACAGCTGTCAGATTTTGCCTTCTTCAAGATGAACATCCTTCAAGAGCCAGGTTCCTGTCAGAAAAGTGCATGCGGATGCAGCTCTGCAGATCAGGCAGGAATCACAAACTCATTCTGCACTCAGCCATGCAGTATTTAAGGAGCATTTATGAAAACCATTGGGAAGGTAGCAGATAAACACAAGTAATAATTAGGAGTCTGTTCTATTAAAGACAGAAAGTGAACAGTGTTGACTCAAGATTAAGTGTTGACTGCAGGAAATCCCATAATCACTGTTCTTGACTTGTATTTGGAAGAAGCTATTAAAAAGGCAAGTGAACCCTGACAAATATCTCCATGAATGCCAAAAGTGTCTAGAAAGAAATTAAGTAGGAAAAAAAAAAAAAAAGACAGCTATTTAACAGGGTTTTTCTTCCCTGTTTTTACCAAAAGTATTAATCCATTTTTTAAAAGGAGTTTTAAACCAGTTCCAAAATTCTGATGCTCACATGCCTGTTGGGAACAGGCTTTACCATGTGGTCCACAAAAAGGGAAGAAAGCCACATTCCTTCCCCTACGCTCAAATTGTTACTCTTAGAACATACCATACACCCTGGTTACCCACCTTCTGGTATTCAGGCATGGCGTGATAATTTGTGAGGCTGTATCTCAAGTTCATAAGCACTATCCTGGGCAGGATTATTTCAGAAACTTGTTTTTAGTATACAGTAGAATAAGTTCTCTCTTTTCAGCAGTCCCAGTTACAGAACTGCCCATAGTCATCCCTCTTTTGGTTCAGTATGCTGCTCAGTTTTGCTAATTTGTTCTGGTGATCAAAATGGAGGATTTCTTAAGAGAGTACCTGCTCCAATATTTAGGGCATGAGATACTGGAAGAAATGCACAGGGATATCAGACACGGGACTTAAAAGAGGCATGACAGACTTCTTCCAGAAGATAGGTCTTAAGCACTTAGTGCACCAACCATGATCTGACAATAGGCCACTAAAGGTGACACCATGGTGGAAGTTTGTCACAGACCACATGATCAGATAAGAAAGCAGACAAAGTCTTCTTTAAACAACTCAAGAAAGTTTCTAGATGCCCTGGTTCTTATAGAGGACTTTAATTCAGCAAGCACCTATTCGAAGAGCAACACAACGAGATGCACTCTGAAAGATTTCTAGAGTGTTTCAGGAGTGACTTCTAGAGACAGGTATTGAGTGGGCAACTGGGAATGAAACACAGCTGGATCTGTTGTTCAGATATACAAGGAAAAATTAGTTGGGGATATAATAATCAATTACAATGCCTTGGATGTAGCATCCAAGAAATAATGTAATTCAAGATCCTGAAGGGAGTACAGACCCTACACTTGAGGACAGAAAACTTCCAATTATTCAGGGAACTGATAGGTGGGATTCCATGGGAGACAGCTCTGAAGGGTCAACAAGTTCAGGATAGCTAGCAGGTCTTTAAAGACAACTTCCTCCAAATGCAAGGAAGTGATGAAAGCTAACAACAGGAGAACAAGGGGAGTGATTATTCCCCTTAGCACTCATTAGATTGCACCTAGAATACTGCACCTGTTTTTTTCCACCACTACAAGAAAGACTTTGATAAACTGGAGCGAGTTCCGCATAGGGCTATCAAGGTGGTCAGGGTGTTGGACCACATGCCCTATGAGGAGAGGCTGAGGGTACTGGACTTGTACAGCCTGGAGAAATGAATGCTTGGAAGACCTCTGAGCTGCCTCTCAATACATACAAGGAGATTATTGAGAAGATGGAGCCAGGTTCTTAACAGCAGTGCATAGCAGGAAGATGAAAGAAAACAGATCATGGCAGAAGGATGAAAGACAACAAACCAAAATTGAAACAAGGGAGGTTCATACTGGAAATAAGGAAAACCTTCTTCACCATGAGGGATGGTCAGGCATTGGAACAGGCTGCCCTGAAAGGCTACGCAGTCTCCATCCTGGTAAGTTTTCAAGGCCCAATAGGATAATGCCCTGAGCAACCTGGTCTGATCTCATCACTGACCCTGTTTTGAGCAGGAGGTTGGACTAGAGACCTCCTGAGGTCCCTTCCAATCCAAATTATTCTATGACTGTATGAAAAGAAGAAACCACCAAGGCACATGTTTCCAGAGTTCTGTGAGATGCAGTATTTGCATATTATGACAAGTGGAGATGCTATTCCCTCCCATTACGCAATCTGTAACTAGAGTGGCCACAATTATTTTGGAAAACCCTATTTGCCCTTCCTGCTTGGAAAATTCCAACGTCTGCAGGAGCTGAAGAGAGGGGAAGGCAGTGCAAGTTTAGAAGGCAGATGGTAATGTAGTCTTGCCTTAAGTGTTGCAAACACTTTATTCACAACTGTGGCCCGTTCCATTGTGTTTGTTTCCCCAGACATTGTACAAGAACTTTCTCATGCAGCAGATCCTAAATACTGATGGATAGACAAGTGAAAAAGCTCCCAACAGTACAGATCCAGGACCAAGGAAAGCAGGGGAAACGAGAGATTCCTTTTCATACCACGCTATATGTAGCAATCTGAACAAAAAAAACCCCTGCAAGTGCATTTAAGCTTTGTGGATTGTGAAAAAACATGTATATTGTTGTTTTACCTAGAAGTCCTGTGATCCATTTTAAATGCTATTTGAAACTCTAAGCTTCTCTCTGCAAGTATAAAAAAATTTAGGAGGAATTATGTTCTTCACTATCTATTCTGTTGGTGTTTATCAGCCTGTTTCATTGTGCCAATGCCACTGCCACTTTCCTCATTTGCTGGCTTGCTAAATAGTCAGAGGAGAAAAAAAAAAACAACCAGGAAATAACAAAGATCATACAATGCATACATATGGAAAAATTAAATTAGATTATCTCAGACAGAGCTGGCAAAAACCCTCCCAAGAGTGGCAGTGAATACACAAAACATTTGGTAGTACGAGAACAAAAAAATCCTTCAAATGACAACATTTGCAAGTTCAAGACAAGCAATTTCACCAGTCCTATTACCATGGAAGTAAACCGATTTTACCACAATGATGATCAGATGGAGATTTACATATTGTCTTTTCTTCATAAAAGCAAAGAACAGAAGTTTCCTTTAAGCCCAAGCAAGGACATCAAATAGAGCAATTTACAGCATTTGTGGAGGCATAGCATCAGCCTGTATCAGAAGCTGTGGCTATACAACGTCTTCAATAGTCTCAAAGACAATAGATTGGCCTTAACATTCAAACGCAGGGCCAAACAGTCATATTTTTTCCTCCAGAATTCACTTGAATTTTCAGAGACTTGAAAACATATGCTTGGGGAGTGGGGGCAGAAGAGTAAGGGTTTGGGGCTTTTTTTACTTTAAGTTCCAGCAACTGCTTCTTCAGCCCGCTTTTTCTATTCAAACTACAAACACTGCTTTGTAGGGCCTTCTTGATATGATATTCTCTCCTTAGTATATTCACGTAGCTTGTCTGAATGATGACAGGTTTCACACTTGACAAGAAATTATCTTACACCACCCAGATGTATTAAGAACATTAAAAAACTAAGTCTTTAAAACACAGGACTTTAGTGGCTTACGACACATCTGCAGTTACATCTGTTACTAATGTGCCATATCTACCCCAGTGACACATATTATCCAAAATTGTATTTGGCACATCATCTCACCCTCTCTACGAAAATACAAAAACATTTAAGTGTCTACAAGTATCAAATGCTATGCTTCTTGTCAGGCCTTACCAACTTTCAACATTACAATTTTGAAGTTGATCCTTCCCAACTGTTAATCTACCTCAACATAATGAAAAGCAGTTTTTCCACAAGTGGGAAAATACCACAAGCATCACATACTAGTATTTATTTGCTACCAACACACCAACGGGGCTATACAAAGAATTACAGGTTACTTCAATCAGGAGAGAAACAAATCAATTTTATTTTGAACTTGATCCAATAGATGCTTTGGTCCAGTTTTGTTTTTCACCATGCTGGCAGTCTCCACTGTTCTCAAACACTTTCAAGAGAGCAGAGTGGCATGGAAGGCAGAATACATAGGCATGTGTTTTTATATTTTGGTGACAGAAACTCTCTCTGGTTACATGAACAGTCAGCTATCGTATGAAGTAGATCAGAGTAATGACCTACTACTGAGTAAAGAGAGCAATGACCTCCAGGCTTCTGTGGGGTTTGCACTCTCCTGGCTAAAATGGGAGATGCAGTTTGAAATTCCTTCAGGTAAAGGTGGGGAGAAGTGCTCCAAGCAGGAGTCTAACCATTTAGCTACTAGAAACAAGAAATCTCACAACTCTATGAAAAAGAACTAATTGAATTAGCTGTAAAAGCAATCTTTCAAGTGTTGTAATTGAAGTGAATTTATTTCAGAGCAAACTCTAAGACTCACGGTTTTAAAACAAATGCTTTCTAGGCAAGTGAATCTACAGTAGCCAGCAGAACAGCTAACCTCTGTGCTGGCCGTTTCTAGGAATGAAGCTAAGGAAATAGCAGGGAGGAAAATAAACTCAAGAGGTATCCTCCAAGATAAGGTTGTAACACAAGGTGGCCAAGAAATTGTTCCAGTGCTGCCACTGACTATGCATGATTCATTTGTTAGATGGTAACATCACTTAAAAATAGCTAGCAATGCTATGTGGGCACTATGTGAATCCCACATCTGTCTTCATCTAGTTATTTTTTGTCCAGCAATATGTGTCTGCACATGCACATACCATCTACACACAAACAATCAACTAAACATTGAATCCTTGCCAGTATTACTGTTTTGGGTGGCGGTTATACTGACCTGTAATCACTGTACATCTTTTAGTGAGCATGAGAAGACTACATATGATTGGCAGAATACTGCACTTTGTTTGACACTGAATATGGCTTAAAGGCCAAGCAACATTTGTTACAGGATCAAAATTAATCCAAATCCCAAAATAACTCAGGGACCCTAATGACGGCTTAGTCAATTGTAGGCAAAAGCTGCATATACTAATGTAGTCTAAGCCATAGGAAAGCAAGTAAGTAACTGATTTTTATTTTCAAACCAGATGGAAAACCAAAATCCATCACATTAGAAGTCACACTTCTAACTGACAAAAAGAAATTACAATAAGAATACTGAGATTATCACATTAGTGAAATCAGAGGATTTGAGTGACTAAAATACAGATATTGTGAGCAACTGTTTAAAAGTGATTTACTCCATTTTTATCAAGGATGTTTCATCTCCATTCTTAACTTTCTACAGGTGAAGAGAGGCAGGGGGGGAAGAGAGCAGGAACATTGTCTAGAGTCCTCATGCAAATTATTTCTGCTTTTATTTCCCACCTACTTCAAATTAACATTTAAAAATATTGTATGTATGTTGCAACAGTTTATAGATGGTTGCTGGATGTGATTTTACATTTTTAAGAGACTTAATAGCTCAGGACTGGTAACACAGTTCAGGTATCTTTCATCTGTAAATTAGCGACCCAGTACAGTGATAAAAAAATTGTTCCCTGGCTACTGTGAAAACAATAAGCAACGTCTGTATAGCTCCAAGTGAGCAGATTTTTCTATCACAACACACGTTGTTTAAATTACTACTGAAGATCCTAATAGCAAGAAAAGGATATTAGATAAGCAACACAATGTCTTTATGCTTTTGCAAAATACCAAGTATAAAACTTAATGTATGTTCAGGAATCTGACACCCTAGTGGATTGGTAACAGCCACAACAGTTAACAAGCACCAACTTCAAAGCCAAATCACTGATGCATAGAAGTGTTCCTTCCCATTCTATATACTGGCAAACTAGTCTGACAGAAATCACTTACCCCCAAGATTCAGATGCTTCTAAAGAGCATGGTTCTTGGCTAGTTTTCTACCGTAAGACTTAGAAGAGGTATGTTTTAAAAATACATTCCTGCCTATAGAATATCCTGTTCCACACTGCATAAGACTGACGAACACCATTTGTTCACTATAAGAGCTACAGGGTACAGTTTCATACCTTATGAAAAGCAAGTATATAAAAACTGTTAATCTATCAAGTATCCTCATAGTTTACAGACCTAGAAAATAATCAACCCCGTTAAACTATGACCTTCCTTTAATGAAAGCAGGTACTATTTTAAATGTCCTGGTAGCATGCTTTGCATGAGGATTTTTAACAGTTATCTCCTTTGTTCACTTAAAAGAATTTAGATTTAGTCACACTGATTAGAGTCTTTCCCAGAAAAGCTCACTTACCATCCAGAAAAGGGTTCCAGTGGCAAATTCAGAATAATGCTCTATAGTAGATAGTACACTGAATATTAAACAAATCAGCACCAAGAGAAATCTGTAAAAAGAAAACTGTGTTTAGTGACTCATAAAGTTGAACTGTAAATCTAGATCTAGTTTTAGCTCTCTCATTCACATAACTTTTTTCATCACAAGAACTTTGTGTTTAATCAGTTAATTCTTCCTAGTCAAGTGAATATCATCATTTTGCATTCAATAACTTTTAAGAAACACGGAATAAAAATGACAGGAAGGCTGTTAGTTAAATCAATAGGTAAAACTCACATTATCAAGTATAACTTCCCATAGAAGCTTGTCATAGTGAATATTTCATGTTTCACTGATTGCTGTATAACTTATGTGTTGCAGTAGAAAGGTATCATAATTGACAATGCATTAATTAAAGTAGAATTAGACATATGAATGGAGTGAGAAACAGTAACTTCAATGAAAAACGTTCCATTAAATGCATTCCATAAATTCAAAACATACATAAATACAGAAGAAACAGCTACTACCACGATATTTCTAGTATCATCATTCAGATCCAGAAAAAAATTCCGAAGTCTCAAAATACTCCTGCCCCCAAAAATAGTTTAAAAAAACAAAATTGAAAAGTCATGAGAATTGGAAAACAAAATGTGCAATTGAGTCCTAGTTGATTAAATGCTTAAATGCTGGCAGAATACCCATTACTTTGATGCATACAATGTCTCGGCCATCTTTCCACCATTGGTAACACATTAAGCATTTAAACAACTAGTGAAAATAAATGATGTATGAAGAACTCTGATGGAAAGACCAGAAAGACAGACTTCTGATATGTTTGCACTACAGTTTTCACCATCTCTTAAGGTCATGCAGACAACAAGAGAAAAGTAAGAAAACTGAAATTTCTTCCACTAACAGCCAGAAACATTCCCTCTTGTGTACCAGCTCTTCCTGCTGTCATTTCCTCTGATTCCATGCCAAGAGGCTATATCTAAACTCCTAAACTCCCAAACCAGCAATTAAAACCTTAACAATCCTGCATGTGATGAGACATTTTTCCAATGAGAAACCCTTCTGAAGAAGATAAACACTACTGACAAGGCTACTTCAAGAACTTCAAAGCAAATTACAAGACTAACAGCCCTTGTGGCTGTACTATTAAAATTGTGAGATTTCAGCAAACAGAAATAAACACCCTAACTACACTTAGTGTGCTTTTGGTAGCTTTTACCTGAAAAATATAGAAAATGAAACATGAAAATAATATAGACTGGTAAGATGATTGTGGTGGGTTGACCTTGGCTGCCTGCCAGATGCCCACCCAGCTGCCCTCTCATTCCTCAACAGGACAGCGCAGAAAATAAGACGAAAAAGCTTGTGGGTCATGATAAAGGCAGAGAGATCACTTACCAGTTACCATCATGGGCAAAACAGACTTGACTGGGGGGAAGTTAATTTAATTTATTGCAAATTAAAATAGATTTGGCTGTGTCTGGCATGGGGCACCCCCGGCCCCTCCTCACGGGGGCCACCCTGCAGCCCCCACTGCCAGCACCTGGGCGCCAAAACCCGGTAAAATATGGAATATAGAATATAGAAAATAAATGTAAGTATGTATAAATACAGGTATAAAGGAGTATACAAATAGGCATAATATGTTACTTATTTACTCATAGATGCACTTTATATATATACACACACTATAGCGTATATATATTTATTACAGGAACAAGTACAGGTACAAGGCCCCTCTGCATGGGAAGCAGAGACCCAGCCCCAGACGGCTGGGGATGCCCATTTTCACACTCAGCGTTGCCCAAGCCACGCAGCACCAAGCCGAGCCCAGCGACTGCCCCAGTTACATGGGGTGGCCATGGCCGTCCTGGCTGCCTGGGCCTGGACGCGGGGGGCTCTTGATGCAGCTCACAGGACAGGTCTCTGCTTTTCACGCAGAGGGGGCTGCGCAGGGGGCTGTCCTTAGGCATGTTCCAACTTGTTCCTGTCCCCTCGGTGTGCTGGCCTCCCCACCCACATGGACTTCCCCAGACCATACATGTTAGTGCTTGTTCAGCTGCCTTGTAAAGTGTGGGGGGGGAGGGGGCTCGAACCTGCCTTTTCGTCATGTTAATTAACTTTTTATTCACATTTAAACATTAATTATTCATTTCATTAGCTCTTATTAAAGGATGTGTTATACAATATGCGATATGTATACCATATTTATGGATGCATTTATCTTACCTATCTTTACATTTTCTATATATGCTCTATATACACATATGAACAGTACATCTACGTATTAATGAAATATATTTATGCGTATTTGTACTCTATATACACCGAGAGAGAGAAAGAAATATATGTTTGCATACACACATGCACACACATAAATACACATATATATAGCAGGCAGCCATTTTGCAAGGGGCAGGTGGAGGTGGAGCAAGCTAACCACGTGACCAGAAGGGCGGGGCTTCCATGGCCCATGGGAGGTGCCCTGGCCGGGGGCGGGGCTTCCTGCAGAGGTGCGGGTGTGGCACGTGTCACTGCCCACCTGGGCTCAGCCATGCGCCTCTCCTGCCCCGAGGGCAAGAAGCACTGAGCTTTGAGGACAGGCTGTACGAACTGGACTTAGCCAGCTTGGAGAAGAAAGGACGTAGCTTTTCTTCTGTACTGTGGGCCAGGCTACCTCGCAGTCTGAAAGGCGATCCAGACATCTTGTATTCAGGAAGAGAAAGCACGGCATCAACCAGTATCTGTACAGTGAGAATTACCATATAAGAGAAAGGCAAGAGCCTACCTCTTCTAAACTCCATGCAACAGCCCCAAATCCCAGCACCCCATATGGTCTTCCTAATTAATAGTGTAATTAATCATAGTACTTCATGACTGTATGCCACAATGTCCTTCAAAATCTGTTACAAATGAAACCCGATCACAATGATGCAATGCAAATTTTCAAAGAACTTGCAGTGTTGGTATAAGAAGGATGAACTTTGATTTTGCCCATTCTAGAATATTACTTTGGGTTTTCCAAAAGGCGAGAAAGTATGTCTTTCTCCTCCAGCAAAGCTGAATAATGCTCCAGTATATCTGATTCTCTTGATTATGGGATTGAGTTTAATTACCACTGGATCAACTCCTCTGTGAACATTTTTTGCTCCAAAAAGTAGAAAGAGAGAGATAGACAGATTTATCCCCAAAGTTCCTGATAACATAGTGACTCGTGTTGAGGTGCTTTGCTGCATTCATTCTACAAACCATCACAACAATAAACACTAGTGATTAAAACTTCTGTCAAGAAGTTCATCTCACTTCAGAGATAAGACATGAATTAGTTCTTCACATCCAACCTTCAAAACCAAGAACAGTAAGTCTAGAACAGGTACAGCAGACATAAGAAATGAAGCATGCTCTTAGGGCGAAATTCACTACTTAGAAGTCAGTATAATCATATTGATTAATTATTTACATACAATATCCATTAACACTAAATTTTTAGTAGCCTAAATAAAATGGTGCCAGTTTTGAATTCCAAATGGGATTCACCTTTTACTAATAAGTTAAAAGTTACCAGAGTCATTAAGGTAACCAATACTTTGGACGGACGTCTGCTGGAAATACAACACGGC
>NW_009224638.1:0-12979 GCF_000690835.1 Fulmarus glacialis | reverse complement strand
AATTCTATGATTCTATGATTCTATGCCAGTTGTTCAAGATAGATTGTCACATACTTTGTAGTGTAGAAATAGGAAAAGATACAGTAAAGTTAAATAAGGGAGATCTGCAGTGTTTGTGAGCCTTAAAAATCCTTTCATCAGAGAAACCGTGTTAGTATTGCTTATACTCAATATTCTTTCTATAAAGAAGGTGATACAGATAGTTTTGTAACTGAGGTCAGTTGGATCACCTTTATTCAGGAAGCAATTAAGACATTCCCTGGCCACAAAGAGCTTTAAATGTGAAGCTGAGAAGTTGATACTCAAGTCTCAGGCACTCAAGTAGATACAGTGCTAGCAAATTTGGGGAAATTTGTTGCAGTTAGTGCTTTCATTTTTGTAATCTTTACGTATTAAAATGACAGTGAATTGAAGCTATGGAAAGTCTTGTCTGAATACAGGCTGGCTTCCCATCCATAATGAAACAAAAAACTAAACAATCTTTAATCAGTGTGAATGTAAATCCATTTGTAAGTTTTAATTAATGTTTCTGCTAAGATTAAAATATCGTGATGGTATAAGACCTCTCCTTCCCAAACTGAAAAAAACCCCCATGGTAAAAATACGTAATTTTTCATTAGTACCACATGTTGTTGTATTGGAAGTCTTCATTATTATGTATGTTATGACCAGCATTTGTTTTTTTTTTCAGATAGATAATTTAAAAATATTGTATATTTGTGCTTAGCCATTGTTCTAAAAAGATTACGTATCACAAATCAAATAGTACTCTGGGCTAATGAAGCACAAGGAATGCAGTGCTTATGGGATCCTGTTCTTACGTCAAGCTTAAAAAAAATTGACTTTAGGATTTTGACACATTTTACTCATATTGGACCAATATGGAATAAATTAGTACAGGACCAGCAAAATCGAGGTTATTAGATCCACTAAGACCGAGAATAAAGAAATGTACTACAAGAATATTAAACCATTTAAGAAACAACCTTTGACTCTTATTGTGCAAATTAATTTTTGCTTTAGTAATTAGTTTTAGTAATTAAATGTAGTCTTAGTGATTGCTACGTGAGTCAAGGTGTGATTTTCCTTCTTTGTGCTCTGGAAGGGTTTGATCCCAGTCTCTGCACCAACGTTTCTTAACTATTTCTTAAGCAGGTAGGAACTGCCAAGCAGACTCAGACTAAAGGAATTATCACAGAACTTTTTCTCTAACAATGGATAGGAGTATGTAGAAAAATTTTTTTTTTTTTTTCCTGTTATTTACTGCCAGATTCTGTCTGTCAGAGCTTTTGGGACTTCCTTAGCCAAAAATGCATGCTGGCCGCCCATCCTACTTAATAGCCAGCAATGGACCAATTTTCTAATAATTTTACAGTCCTTTTTGGAACACAGTTTTACTGTTTTCATTTGCTACATCCTGTGACAAATTTCACAGTATGCACCATATGGAAAAAATGCATGATTTGTTGTTAAACCTACTCACTGCTAATTTAACTGAGTGGCTCCTTACTACAGGAAAGGGGGATGGCTGAAAATTGTGTTTTTCTGCATCAGTGTGACCTGTGTGAACACAACTGTGATTCTTGTAGTGTCAGACAGCCGGGCGTGTTGGGTGCAAGCAGCAGAGCAGCAGTCAGTGCCCTTCGAGGAGGCTCTACCATCCTCAGCCTGCCCTCTCTTATGTGTGCAAGGTGCTCAAATTGTGTGACCCATCATAAGCTTTTCTCCATAATTTAAGTAGTGGAGAAATTTTAAAACATTTTGAAGGCATGCAACTGCTTGAATATCAGTGTGTTTACATGTAAATGTCAAACATGGGTCAGTTTGTCAGCTGTTGGAAGTCAGTGTAAACTTTTTAGACAGATTAGGTTTTGGTTTGTACAGTCTGTAAGGCTGGTGCCTGGCATGGCAGGCAGAGGGAGGGCATCACGGTGTCAACTGCAGGGCTGGTGGCTCGGGTTTTGTCTGGCCACCTTTGGATCCACAAAGATTTGACAAGTCTGATACTCATAATATTTTGAAGGGTATTTACAAGAAACAGTGACACCAATTTCAACCTGTTACAGGATATACACAGTTTTCATTTTCTATTAGTATTGCCAGCTTTCAAATTACAGTTTTCCAAGGTCTGTGTTGTTGGCAATGCAACAGGGGTTACTGTGTTCCACATTTAACATACGTGTATTTTATTTTTAATAACTGATCTGCCAAAAAAAGTGTTTGCAAACTATAATTGCAAAGATCTTGGTAATGCGTTTTCCTTTCCTGCATTTGATTTAATGCTGCTGTGCTAGTCCGGTGGATGCTCATTATGTCTGTGGGAATGCTTCTTTGTATTTAGCCCATTTTTCTTTGTCATCAATTCCAACTACTCAGTAGTAGCAGATGGAACTTCATTGAATTTCTTTTACATATATTTTGCTACTTTCCCCAGTAGAAAGTTTTATCCATTATCCAAATTGGGTTTGTGTCTTTCATTCTATTAGGATTAACAAGGATTTGCTGTAATCTTTTAAAAAGTATCTTGACTGTTGTACTTTTATCCAAATTATGGCTTGACTTCTACTTTTTTACATACCTCCAGTAAATCTTTCATGTATCATCAAGTATGCTTTTTCAAGTAAGGATCAGTAATACATAAACAATCGTATTTTTCAGGTGTTTAAAGGGATCATGGGAACATCTGAGTAGATAGATATCTTTTGTGAATCTTGTTCTATTGCTGTAATTCATGTAATGTCCTTTAGTGTCTTCCCAGAATCAGAATTGCAGATTTTTCAGAGTGGAAGGAGCCATTTGATTGAAGCATAATTCAGAGAACTCATATACACTAGAAAAAACCATCTCTTTATCAGTAGTCATGACTTTTATCTGTTTTAAACCTGATCCTTCAGCTGACCCTTATTAATAGTTGAAGAAAGAGTAGGGTCAAGATTAGCACCATTCTGTCAATCTTCTTAAAAAGCCTATGGACTTTTTAAGACTGAAACTCTGATTACAGTTTCTCAGTGCCTAGCTGGGAATCTTTTGTGAGGCTTGTGTCACTGCCTGAATTACGAATCATCGTTAGGGATACAGTTTGAATTTTTGTTGTGTAAGTGGGCAACAGCCTAGGATGTGACCATCTTTTAGCAAAAGTTGCTAAATGTTACTCGGTGGATCCATTTTTAAAAATGAATATAATTTAAACAAGGTAGAGTCACAGCAAAATAACCTCACTGACCATCCTCATAAAAAAAAAAAAAAAGAAAGCAGATACTATCTTAAGCCATAAAATAAATCATGGTATCTACCAATATGCAACAATAGTAGTAGAGAAGCTGGTAGATTTTTTCCCCCAAATAATAACCTCTGAAATAAAGGGTCTATGCTTACCTTACATTTTACCTCTTTTTCATTTTTTCAGAAGGTCTCACTGTTTAAACAGGCAGTATTGTTTTATCATAACTTTAAAAATCATGATCATTTTTAATAGAGAAAAATGATATTATTTCAGGTATTTTTGTCTTGATGTGGAAGGAAGAATGGATAGTTTGAAAAACTGTTCCATAGTGATTTGTCCTAGACAGTATTTATCAAATGTTTGACACATTACAAAATAAGTCCAGATTACTGTATTCAGTGAGGAGCCTGTTTAAAGCAGTATGTTGAAAGAGTACAGTTTTGTATACCTACCCTAAGAAAATAAGATAATAATAAGATAATTATACTAATGTTCTCTCCATCTCCTTGAGAAATTGCCTGCAAAACTGTTTGCTCATAACAGAGACACTTCTGAAAATATTCTATAATTTTGCATCTTCCAGAGATAGAATTTTATGATAATGGATATGTTATCTGTAGTCTAGAAACTCCTACTTTCCACACTAGGGCTCTCAGCCAGTACTGAAGAATGAAGTCCTACCAGGCACTGAAGAGATGGGGAGTATTAAAGACAGTAGCAGAAAATAGAAAATAGAATAGGCTAATAAATATTCATTTTAGGAGTAAACTATTATTTGTTTTGTTTTGTTCTGGAAAAAGTTTTTATGCATGGTTTCTTTTGCTGTTTGCAAGCATCTAGTTAATCATGAGGGAGATACAAATAATCCATAATACTAGCTAGAAAAAGTGGGAAAAATATTTTAAGAAATGTAGCTTGTGGCTTAAGTAAAAATGCTTACACCTAGTTGATCGGTATATGAGGCCTCAGGCAATTTACTTAATGGATTTTTTGTGGGGCTGTATGGAAAAAAATCCAGCTGTTTAATATCATCCAAAACAAAAATAGACACTTCATGATTAATGAAAGCTACAAGAAAGATTTTCCAGGGATTGTGAAACCATGCTCCTTTTACAGTTAAATCCATTACATCTGCCAGGTATTATCAAAGAATGGAAGATTTATTTAAATTGCTAAACTGGATAAAATAGAATATTTATACAGAATTGATTAAGTGTAATCATTGAAGCTCATCATCACAATAGAAACAAATTCATGCTTTTGGGTGTTCCAAAGTCCCAACTTTGGGGGCTGCAGCTGAGGAAGACTGCATCAGGGGATTTAGTTGCATACCCAGATAAGCTTCCTTCTGTGATGAAGCTGTGAGACCCGTGGCTAAGCATTGCTATTTCTTGCAGGTAAAGCATACCCATAACTCCTTTTACCTTTGGATATCCTAATTTGCACTTACATGTCTTGTGATTCCTAGCCAATGTGAAGACTTTGTCAGAAGCTTTTGCTATCTGAGCCTATAGAGACCTATCACACCAGGCACATACAAACAAGCAAAGAAAAGGAAAAAAAAGGGATAATTTTTGCTCCAGAGAATGAGACATCAAGGTGTGTGGGAGTTGGTTGCCTAGGCATTGGCACCGAGAGCCATTTGAGATGTATGAAGGCAACTGCAACATCTGTCATGTGCGACACAGTTCTTGGAGCAGACTGACATCTTTTTCAAAGGTCAGCTATCCCACAGCACCTTCAGTGACACCAGAGATGATTTCAGTTACCTACATGGCATTCAAGTGTCACTTTAGGTCCTGGGGGTACCCTGCAAAGCCTCCCCGGGTCTGTAACAAGAGCTTAGAAAGCTGACAGGCTTCTAGGTACACATAGGTAACACGGGGTGGAAGATAAATGATTAAACAAGCAAAGAAGGCTGAATAAACGGTGAAGACAGCAGTGTCTCAACAAATAAAAAATCTTCGTTAGCGGCCAGGCTGACACATGATCACATTAGTTTTTAGGCACAAGCTCAGCAGTGTGTGATAAAACTGCAGTTGAGAATCTTTAGAATAGACATGTTTTTAAACCAAGGAATTAGGTTTACTAGGCTATCTTGCTGGATTTAAATTTCATGTGATTATAGAGCTGATTAAGGCTAAAATAATGAATAATATTACAGGCTTTTAAGGGGTAAGGGAAGACTTCCCATTTAAGGGAAAATTTCAGAGAAAGAAGGAAGGCATTTGAATGAAATGAAGGTAATTGAGAAAGTCAGACTGATGATGCTGAAAGAACTAAGGCAGTGGTAAGGCTTGCAATAAACTTGATTTTTAAATATGAAGAAACACTGAATAAACCTTACATGAAATTTGATGTAAAAGAAGAAGGGGAACGAATTAACTGATTCAGAAGTGTAAGACAGTCCAACTCATGTAAGGACAGAAATCACTAAAGCGCAGTAGATGTTTTGAATTTTAGCTATTCTGACTAGAAATTTAATGCTATGTTTTATTGGTATTATAACTGCATATATGGTAAATATAAACCATTTAAAATAAGTTTTCTGGAAAGACAAAGAAAAGAAAACCTAGAATTACAACCCCTTTTTCTTATTTCATATGAACAAAATGTTGCTTGATAGCTTTGCAAAGGACATCCCCAAAGGCAATTTTTTTCCGTAGGCCAGTGAATCATGAATTATTCCATCGCATTGATTCTGTTACTCCCAGTGGGTGGCAGTTTTCCCATTTGTAGTAGTTCCAAACATTGTGTTTCCCTTAGTGGCAGAAAAATTGCATGATGAATCTGTTTCATATTAAGTTTTGATTAAACACAGGCGTTTGTGATAAATTTAGTTACAATATGCTCTTCACAAAAATTACATTTTTATCTTACAAATGGAGTAAAACTAGTTGCTTTGCCTCGTGCTTTGAAGTAAGAATACCTTTTTTGATAATTAGAGTAAGGTTTCTTTGATAGTGTAGTTAGTGTTGTGTCACCCTCTTAAACATAAATTCCTGCTAAAAGTGCCTTATTACTCCTGGTGGACAAAAAAATGCTCAGATTCTGAGGGTTTGTACTGCATGTGAAGTCTCTGTTTAGGAACAAGACGTATTTCCAAAGCTTGGTTTGGCCTTTGACCTAGAAGTTAGGGAAGAAACTCAGGATATCTAAACTACTTTTTAACCTTGTCTTCTGGGAAAGTGCAAATAATTCTAACTGGCATAATCAGAGATTATCCATGTAAAAGGAAGTAATAGATTAGGAATAATTAATGAGAAGGAAACCAAATTTAATTTTTTAGGCATCCTGGAGCTGATCCTACAGAAATTAGTCTTTGTAACTGCTGAACAATGGAAGCTATACAGAAAAATAACTCTCATGAGAAAAACTCATTCTTTATGACTAAATTAGCCACTTCATTCTCCTTCTTTTGTGCCAACTGACATGTGGAGAATAACTGAAAATCTCCACTCCACGTACTCTGGGATCACTCACATTAGCATAAGTGATAGATTCATTCTTAGCTGAGTGAATGTCAATGAGCCATAAGAGAATTTTAAGGGTCTGGACCAGCTCCCATTGAAATAAGAGCCTAAGTTCCATGTACTTCAGTAGTGCAGAGTCAGTCAGAAGAAAAAAAAGAAAAAAAAAAAAAGGAAATATGACTTAGTTTTACAATTGTTGTTGTTTGAGTTTTATCCTTCTTTGCCACTGATATAAAGGTAAAGTTAAAAGTCTTGTATCAGCAATTTCTTTTAGCCAAGAAAGTTCAACACAGCTCAGCGGGACGTTGTGTTTCTTCTTTTAGGCATGCTTATATAATGGTAAATCATTCGCTGTGTTGGATAAGTATGTGGAACTGTCTTTGGTCAGCCCTGCAAATAGCATAGAAATGTAACTGTGGAAAGCTTTGGTACATCCTTGCAGTATGAGAAGGTTGCTGCCCTCGTGGGAGGTTTTTTCAGCATATATGAAGTTCTGTTTTATATTCCAGGTACAGATATTTATAGTTTAGTTTTACATTTTACAGCTACAGAAATTAGCTCTTAAATAATTATACTGGGAACTCATGGATGGGTCTAGAAGTTCCTAAGTGTGGTGATAAATATGCCGTATTTCCCATCTCTTTATTTGTGCAAAAGATCTAAGATGGTTTTGGACAAAAGTTTAGCAAGAAGACTTATGTTACACAATGTGAATAGAAGTCTTAGAACGAGGCATTGTTTTCCAGTTCTTTTTATTATATTCTTTATCTCTTCTTTTAATGATAGGTACATTGGAATTTTGATGACCTGTAAAATGCTCAGGATGTCATAGTTAACTCATGTGCCATTGACCAATGAACTGTTTCTGCCTGATGGGGTGGGTCATTATTAACTAGAAGCTGGGTGTAAACTGCAAAACAATGGAGATATCTTTTCCAAGCCAGTTTTGCACAGATGTAAGCCATATGGAAACTATCAGGTTATTCCTGGTTGTTACATTCATGTTAATTTTTTTTCCCACAGAATGCATTTGTTTTGGTGGTGTCTCCAACAGTCCTCTTGTTTTCACTGCAGCATATTAATTTCAATATTAGATTAAAATGTAAAGTCCGTAAGCCAAATTCTTGCTGCAGATTAATGATGGTACAAGTAAGAACAGTGTCTGTCCAATAAATTTGAATAGTTTAAAAAAAAATAGTTTAAAAAACAGTTTTAAGCATATATGGAATTTTGTTTTAAAACTGAATTATATTCAATTAAGTGATCACTATAAGAAAACTGTGAGATATACTGTAGAGCTAAATAAGCAATGATGCTAAGGAAATGACAGAGATCTTCAAGTATTTATGGAGGTGGAAGCTAGCATACATCAACTATAATTACAGCTATTTCTTGGGTTCTGTTACAATCACTCTGTTTTAGATAGGAAAATAGGATTTGTCATACTCATGGTCCTATTGACCAGAACTTTTGCTGGAAGAAGATATGCTCTATCTCATGTGGGAAATCTTACAGATAATGAAAAGTGGTTTCTTTCCCCTTGTCAGTCAGGGTTTTCAGTAAAGCATTGCAGCTCTTGATGGGTAACTGGGAGCATCCGAGCTTGCCCAGTGGCAGACATGGACTCCTGGCAGGAAAGCACTGGGGACCGACTGAACGTTAGTGTTTCATTTTATCCCCAGATAAAATAGTTTGCATGTTTCCAGCTGAAGCTCTTTTCTCCTATGTGTTTTTTTTTAATTTTCTATTTCCGGACCATATTTTGAACCCCAATCATATGGCAAATGTTAAATTTATGAGGACATGGAGCAGGGGGTGTTATATATTATTTTCTGGAGAAACTATTCCATATATTTAAAAGGTTTTCTTTTTCCCCCTCAGGGAATTCCTGGAATCCCTGGAAATCAAGGAGCAAAAGGACAAAAGGTATTATTAATAGTTCAAAACACAGTTAAAACCTGTGCATATATGTACCCATTCCAAAGTAAGGGTTCAGTCTGTGCTGAGAGTTTTCATAGTGGGGATTTAGGACATCAAATCATGTTCTAAATGAATGGAGACATGCTCCAAATTCTTTGTGGCATGTTTGAAATGTCTCATTAGGTTTTATTTCTACTATGCCAGAAGGAATGAATAGTTTGAAAGTACCAAAGTTAATGTCATAATACTTTGAGAAATAATCATAATCAAATAAATATGCGTAATTAATGAGTATTTAACAAATTTGTTAACTATACATACATAATCACAAAGCTCTTCTCTATGTAAAAAATACAGGGTGAAATTGGACCACCGGGTCAACCAGGAGCAAAAGGGTCACCAGGGGATACTGTAAGTTTGCAAAATGGTGTTATTATGAACAAATAATTCTGACGCTGTCGTTCTCTAATTGTAATAAACAAACAAGAAATGGCAAATATAGCAGCAACCTAACATTTTCAGGTTGGCAAATATGATCAGACTAAGTCTAATCACTGAATTCCCCCCAAAATATTATATACCCACTTTTCTTTTTAAAATTGGTTTCCTGACTGCACGTTTGATAAACAAATCCAGCAAACACATTAGTCTGAACTTACTCTCTGAATTAATTAACTTTGAAAGTACTCAAATCAATTTATTATGAAAGTTAAGACCGACTTAAATACTGTCATAGTGTACAATGGATTTCTGAAGATGAATTTCAGGGTGCTTTTGTGATAGTGCTCTTTTGACAAAGACTGGGAGAATAGCTGAGATCACTCAATTCCTGAAATGCTTAAAGAGAAATTTTAATTTTGGAATGTAGGAAATGGAAAACAATTCATTCTTTTTAGATAGTCCAGCTTAGCACATCTTTGTTCCTGTCTGAGTAGAATGATTTCTGTGTTCTTTATAATCCTTTAAAAATCACAGTAGTAAAATAATTGTTCTGAAAATTGGTGCAAGTATATGTAGACGTTAAAAAATGGAAATTTTAAAGTCAAAAGGGACAGCTGCCTAAAACTGGTTAGAGATCTTTCATTAATTAGTAGGAACTTCATCATTGGTTGAACATATGCTGCCTTAAAAAATAATTATCTTTTCTGTTGAAAAGTTCAGCAATGTATACATGGTTCCATTATTAATCATCCTCACTGTTAACATGTCTTTTTGTAGTTTTCGTTTTGTGTTTGAGATATTTTATCTTCTTTGCTGACTAAAATGCTTCTGACTTTCTTGAGAGATACATGGCTTAGCATCATAAGCAAGCTGTTAACTGTGACTTTTTATTTAGTTAAAGAACCTATGTTTCACCCTATATTCGACTTCAAGCAGATCAACATAGACTATTACTGCTAGAATGAAGTAAATACTGTAAAGAATCAAGTACAGAATTAAGACTCATGCTATTATCTCTATGGACAATAGAGCACTAAATGACTTAAATGTTTTAACCTTCTAAGAAATTTTTTGTTTATTCTTGGTATATATAGCCATATGGTAGAGATTTTATGCAGTTGTATTCAGAATTAGTAACACTTGTCAGGGAAAAAATTAGATAACACTTCTTGATTTGTAGCTGACTGGCATATTCAAATGTTTTAATGTGTGACAACAATGGGAAGAAGATCACTTGTTTTTTTCTTGCCTTGTTGCCTCATCTTGAGATTCACTGTATGCTGTGCATGTAACGGGCTTGTCCATGCCCAGTCCAAACAGAAGATACAACTTCAGTTTCTCAGGAAGCCAAGAAAGCAGTTCAGTGAAAATATTTAATTGGCAAATTTCAGTATTTTTGTAGTGTTACTACTGGGATAAATATGATTGTATGGGAAACTGTAAGATACTCCTTTATTTCTTTAGCTTGGAAAATGCATTTGAAGATAAATAATCACGAAGTCCAACTCTGTTTGCGATTTTGATTTTGATAACAATAGCGATCAGTTTTCTAATATCTGAACCGAGAAGTAGTATCAGATTCTTATAAATGCTTTGATAGCATTGCTTTGATAAGTAAGAGACTAACATATAAACACTTTTTACAAAAATTAATCTCAGAACAGTAATTCTCTTACTAATTAATTCTGTCTGAAATGGAAGGGTAAAAGGAAGTAGTAAATGAAATTATCTGGACAAAGCTGAGGGATTTAAATAGCAGCAAGAAGGAAATGCTCTGGATAGAGCTTAAGAAAAATCATTAGAAATAAGCAGATGGCATTCATGAAGTGGAAGAAGAGACTGAGAAGCTTAGAAGGTGATATCTGCATTGTAGGTACAAATGGCACTGACCATTTTATTCCTGAATAGGGAAGGTATGCCCGGAAGTTGCAATATTCCTTCTATCAGCAGCAAAAGACAAGGTTATGGCAAATGTAAGTTTTTAGCCCAGCGGCATCTTTGAAGTGTGGAAATTGTGGATGAAAGCTGTGAACTGTTCTCTCTGCTGTCCTTGCCGTTATGCCTTTGATATTTTGGCAACAGGTGACAGAACATTGCTATAGATTCTTGGATTTTGGCGATTGTTAACAGATTATATTGTTCAGTTTCATAACTTGTCTGTCTCTCAGTTTATCTACCCCATCTCTTTTCAAGGTCTTTCGCTAGGAAAATGCTTCATCAGTAGCGAACTTTCTGTTGACATCCAGCTGCCAAGCTGGATTTTCATCCATTCCAAAAGACAAAGGGGTTTCAGATGCCGCTTTGTAGTGCTAAAAGTAGAAGAAAGGGAGAGGGCTCATTCTGAACTTAAAGAAAGCCATACTTACATTTGCAAGGTCAAATACAGGATAGTCAGTGGCTCTCTAAAAAGGGTTTGATATTCATTTCTCAGTCATCAGGATGCCTACTGTCACACTGCTAAGGCCATCTTACTGTCAGTATCTACCTTTCATTGCAGGACAGGAATAATCTTTTCAGGGACCTTTCTTTTCTGCTGTCAGTGACTCCAGTGGTGTTTACCCATGTTGTTGTGGTAGCTTGTGCCTCATTTTGGTGAAGGAGGATGCCAAGGATCTCAGTGTGGACCTTTTGATCCTCTGTTTTTCTTGCTGAATCTCTCTAAAATCCTAGTTAAGGTTACCATCTTCTAAAGTGCATATGGGCAGACCTGATATTAAAATTATTTGGGGCTTACATCCCACTGCATCATTCCCCATTCTAAAGAGAATCCTTGTTTGGATGGACACATACATCTTGGTACGTGCAGTCTTGCATAACTATGTGTTGCTGCATGCCAAATTAACCATCTGAGGATGAAGGTAACTACTAGCCTAAGGGTCATTTACATACTAGTGCTGGAATATTCCTCAGGGTATCGCAGTTCTCCATCCAGATTGTTACTGGTGCATGTTTCCCTCCTAAGACAGAAACGGTACCCAAAACCAGGATTCTTTTTTTCTCCAGAGGAAAAAGAAAATACACATTGACGTATTGGAATTCAGAGCTTTAGGAGAAGTTTGTTTATGGGGAGCCCAGGTTAAGGGCTCACTATAAGCAAATAGTGACTGAAAACATGATTGTTTCCATCCCCAAGCAAAGTAATGAAAGGGTTTTTCTTCTTTTCTGGGAAGATACTGCAATTGTTTTGTCAGATATCCGAGTCACATATGAGTCTTGAACATGATGTCAGACATTCTCATTCACTTTAGAATATTGAATCAGGAGTGGGAAATTTGCTCTAGATGTCATTTTAATGAATGGGCTTTTCCAAAATTTTGTCTCCTTTGCTTTCAACTGCAAGTATACTCTGCTTTCCTTTAGAGTTCTACACTTTTGGAGTTGAAGTTACAGAGGGAGATAATGCTTTATGCCTTTTCCGTGGCTGTCTAAGGATCACCAAAAGCCAACGTCAGATGTGCTTTACTAGATTTTGCCTACATCTGGCCAGCTAAGACAGTTTGGTTTGTGGTTTTTCTGAGCTTGGTGATAAGGAGTCCATGCTTTTCTCACACCCAGCAAACCTGACAATAAAGGATTTAGAGAAGACTATATGCTCCAGTTACAACACATATGCTGGATGGTTCTTTATTTCTAGAAAGAGCCTGTTCTTCTGCAATTACTCCTGAAAATAAGAGCAAAATATGCCTACCTGGCTAAATGGAGCATGTACTTGGCCTAAGGCTTGTCTGAGTCCTCTCTATACTTGGTATTTTTGATTATATCTTAATGTTGAAGTTTTGATTATGTGCATCAGGTCAGTTAAAGTCCTTTCAGTATCTGTAACTCCTGCTGCCCTCTCCCTGAAAGCATGTCTGTATTTTTTTTTTTGCCCCAAATTCCTTGGGATTTGTCAATTTATATAGAATCATAGAATCATTAAGGT
>NW_009224637.1:354-9824 GCF_000690835.1 Fulmarus glacialis | reverse complement strand
GCAAGAGGGCAGGGGATCCTCTGCTTCCCATGGAATGGTTTGAAATACGAAAAAACACACGAAATTTTGCACAAGGCAGCCCCAGATCACAGGTCATATGCTTGACAAGTCTATTTTACCTGCATCACTTTTGCAGATGAACAGAATTAAGACTAAATAATTTCTCACTGAGGTCAAGCTTCTGACACTTCTTGCCTCTTCAGAACTTCTTCTGGTTAAAGTACCTGTATTTCATTTCCAAGAAAACAGCTAAGTACAGAGATAATGAAAAATAGAAATTGAGTGATAAATACATATTTCTTTATGATCATTCTAAGTGATAAATACTTTCATTATGAATGTAATAATGTAGAAACTTTTTGTTCTTCTTGTGTTTACACTTCTTATATTGTATATGGAGTACCAGAAGGACTTACATCTTAGCCAGAAACATGCAAAAAGTAAAAAACTTTCACTCTTGCTGGATCTGAGCACAGTTAGGGCACAGGAAAATGTTCAAGACTATTCTCTCCTATCTGCGCTGCAACTCTTATATCTTTCAAGACCTTTTATTCAATGTTAATGGTTTTATCAATTAATATCCCTAACTCTTTTTTCAGCTCATTACTCTAGGGAAAAAACCTCTGGAGAGTCTCATATCCATGTGCCTGGCTGCATATATAAACTGTTTTTATTAAATTATATTTATACATAGATGAATGGACTGATAGATAGATAGATAGATAAAATAGGTAGATAGCTTCATTTACACATGCACATATGTATACCTGGTACCTACTTCATGGCAGCTGCTATATCAAAAGGCCGAGAGGCACAGTAGCTGCTGATGACTGTTCGTTTATAAGAAAAGCCAACATGCCTGAGTTGATCAAATGCTGAGAACATGATGTTTTCTAGACATAGATGTAATTTTTGGAAAAGCATTCTTGAGGCTATAATTGGTCTTGAAGTGGCTGCTGGTGACAGGGGATTAAAAAAAGTACGCATTATTAAAATGATCAAAGTTCTCCATAGTCTGTAACTCAAGTGAGCTCTTAAAGTATCCTCACACATTTCACAGTAGTTTGTCTTCAACACTAAGAAGCTACCTGCTCTCCCCAAAAAAATGGTCTCAGGTAAATTATGACTTTATTAGAACAAACCTGTGGAACACCTATGGGCAGCTCAGTACATCACTGCTAACGATGCATCACTGTGCAGGTATACAATTTGCTGATGTACAGTCTCTGGTGTTTATGATGGTCAGTCAAGGTTGTGTGTATGGGCACAAAACTGTGTTTTACTGAAAGAAACTTACGAATGTAATTCCTCTGACCTAATGACTATATAGAATGTGCTCAGAGAATTTCTGCTTCATTTTAAGTCCTTAACAATAGTACATTGTTCTCTACTTTCCATAAATACAGCCAAACTGTTGCAGAAAGTAAGGACGGTATTACACAAATTTTGACATGAAATCTTTTTAGAGATGACTAATAAATACAAAAATAAACTCTTTATATGACTGTTAAGTCAATGTAAGCAGCCATGAGTTAGTTTGGTATCGGTTGATTCAAGTCAGTCTATACTAGGTTGTCCACAGTTTTTTTCATTTGATTAGTGATTGTTAAGCAGCTGAGAGAGATGCGAATTTGCTGATTTCTTTTCAATAATCTAACATAGCAAAAATTTCAAGCATTGAAATTTTCCTTCAGAATTTTTACAAGGAAATGAATATTACAAGAGCATAGCACAGATTTATCCTAAGACAGTAGAAGTACAAAACCATTCTCTTCAATCATTACCATATAATACTATGCCTCTCTTTGAGCCATACATTCTTCTACAGTGCCGCAAGGAACTTGTATAATTGCAAACATCTTGCTCTTAGAAAAGATCACAATATAAAATAATAGGAAAAATGCAGTAATCTCATGAAATCAAATCCCTGAAGTATTTTAGTTTCATTAATATCAATTTGGATAAGCTCTGCTGAGGATTTAAACAACACTACTCTGGGTTCTCTGCGTCTCAGAAGAAATACGTTTTATCTATTGTTTATTTTTTCTACATTGAAAAAATCAAAAGAGAGAATTCTATCTCCAGAAATCAACTGATAGATACACCTGATAGATAGTGGTCTCGACTACTACATGATATTTTTGGTAAGAATAGCAAAAGAGCATATTTCATGAATTAAGTCATCCTTTCACAACTGAAACTGTTTAATGAACATCAGCATGTTCTCATAAAGATAAAAGGAGCTATGGATTCACTCTGTATGCATCTTTCGCATATTTTTCTTTTAAAGGTCTTTAACAGAAAACAATATGAGAAGTAAGACTGAAGTCATTGAAAACTGTTTTTACTCCTCAGTTTCTGTATCCATACTTTTATCTTTCTTTTCAGTGTTTTAGTTTTTCTTTTTAAAAAAACCAAACAAACGCTGGTTACCATAACAAAACTAAAAAGCTTGCATTTTAACCAATATTATCTTATTACATTTTTAAATTAATTTGTAAATATAGGCTGGGGTTTTCTTTAATGAATGACTTTTTATAAAAAGTCAAGACTGAGATACAAAACTGACACAAACTGACAAGGCTTCAGCTGAGCCAAAGCATATCAATGATAGACTTCAACCTCAGTGAACCTAAAGGTCAAATATTTTTAAAAAAATAGAAACAGATTCAAAAGTTATGCAAATTCTATAATCTACTGATCTGATGCTGTGATAGACTTAGGTGTTCCTGGACACTTACTTAGTGGGATATCAGTGGAAGCTGAGCATAATTAGCACTCAAAAATTGTACTTTTTATTCAAAAATAGACATTTAAAAGGCTGGCTTCCAGAATGTTTTTAAAAGGAGGAAAAAGAGAAGGAATAGCAAGAAGCCAGCCAACCCAAAATGAGTTACTTTGTCTTCTTTTTCATGACAACACCAACCTAAAACTCAGAAGAAAATCAATATATTAAAAATACCAAAGAAAATACAGGAATAGTTTCTCTTCTGACAGACACACAGAGTTTGTCACTGTGATTAATTAAATAAGCAACTGACCCAGTTGCATGTTGATTTTCACAGGTCATGAGTCCTTGGGGTGAAACACCTCAAAAATGATGTCGTGAGGGGTTTTGATGACCGAAAGCAGTCACAGCTTCTCTTGCTCCATGTTAGGGCTGGTGACACAAAGGACCGGGCTGTACGCAGGACTGAAAGGCAAAGTGGGACACCTAAAGACACACAATATGCATATTCCACCATTGCATCTACTTTCAATGCTTCTTTAGGACAGCTTGTATAATCCTCTGAATTCACTAAAAATGATCATTGTACATCAAGGCGCGTTGCTGTTTTCCTTCCAGGAGTAAAAGCATAGGCAATCTTTTATTTTGGACTGTTTTCCCTCAAGTCCCTCCACCAGGTGGACACCTGTGAATCTGAACTGCCTCCAGCAAGGGCTGTGAGTCTTCAAATATTAAAAAGTGTCTGCAGAAGGAAAGAGAATAAACTGTTTTCCATATCAGGAAAGTAACATACTTAACTAACATACAGATCAGAAAGTAACATACTTAAATTGCTGCGCTAGAAATGTAAGTTAACAGTAGCAAACAGCTTTCTGATTGTAAATGATACATGAGCACTAAAACAGTGTCTACAAAGATGACGGGGTTTCCATCAGTGGTGGTTTTTAAGGACAAATAAGTATTTATGAAGATTGGTTATACATAATTAATCGTTCTTCTTTCTGATTTCTGTTTGCCTTCTGAGATGCAGGGCACTTAGATCAGGAGCTCCTCCAGCAGAACCCTCTTTCATGGTGCTCTGCATGTACCCAGCGAGTCTTGGGAGACGAGGGAAGGAAAGACAACCTCACCTATATTTTTGGTAAACTTCAGATAAACTCTGAGTAATAACATCTCCCATGAACTCTCAGGACAATGAAAAATAGAGTCAGTCTAATGATCAGGACTCTGAATGAAGCCCTGTCCCAGAGCAAATTAAACCACCGTACAGCTGTGCCTGAATCAATAAGCACTGACTCAGGTAGTTACCAAAATCAATAAAGAAGAAAAGTCTGGCTCAGACAAAATCAAGCTTAAGCTGCCTCCATCCACTGCAATAAAAAAGTTTCACTAATTACCTGAAAGTGAAACCAGTCTCTGTTCTGTCAGAAAAATGATGGGAGTTGGAAAAAGGATTCACCAAAACCCAGAGAGCTGACAGCAGCACTGCAAACTGCTGCGAGTCTGCAAGACCTTAAGTTAAGATCTATGGCAACTGTGGAATGATTTTTCTGTGTTGAATTTGTCATTTTGATCTCTATATTTTAATGTCCTTTCTTCGAATTCTGGCACAGCCAAAGTCAGAACAGTAGTAAGGTGACTGGCAGCATACAAACCTGTAAAAGAAAATAACCTTCTAGTCATCCCCAGAACTTCATAACTGAAATTAAGTTTGTCAGGCTAGAAGATAGGAAACATGTTTTGTAAAGCAGTCAGGATCTGTTGGTAATTCTAACGGTAATTCTAATAGTAATTCTAATGACGACTATTAAATCCGCCTCAGGGTTTTCTCTTCCTGCTTCACAATTTATATGGTGACAGTCTGCTGTATAAAATTAACAGAAATAGTCACCTAGCAGTTTTTGTCTACAAAAAGCCTGTTTTTCTTTACTGTATCTGCACAAGTCCTTTGCACAGCTATAGAAGTATAGTTGTACCATTTTCCTAGAAACTATGAATTTCTGCTTATATAGGCATCCATATAACAAATTTTCAGTATTCCAAGAGCAAAGTCACATGATTTACACACTTTTTGGACATGATACCCGCAGAAAAATGGCAATCCCCTCATAGTTTTTTCTTGCATAGTTGTATTTGGAGCCACCTCCAGGCTCCTCAGCAATGTGGACAAATTGGGTTTTGCTTCCCTTGAACGGGGAAGACTGGGGTCAAGCCAAGGCCAGGACGTTGCTGACACACAAGCCCTTTCTGAGCGGCCTCGGAGAGCCTGAGAAAGCCAAGCTTGCTGCTCCTGCTGCCGCCAGGCTGGAGGGGCGGCTAGAGGCAGCGGCCACCCCTGGGAAGGGTGCCCCATCCGCTCTCCGATGGCTGCTGTCCTCCTACCCACCCGTTTTCTCTCTTTGCCCACAGAACTGCCCCGGTGACCAAGGTCTCCAGGGCTAGCCAGTGGGGCCCTGGCCTTTTGACTCACATCAGCCTGTTCACTGCCTCTGGCTACTGCTTTCTTGGCCTGTGTCTGGAGCTGGCCCCAGACAAAGCAACCTGCAAACTCCCGGTTGCTTTCCCAGCAGTACACACCTGCTTCAGCAGCAGTCGTGCTTTCCAAGTTACTTCTTTCCACTGTGATCTCTTTCAGCATAGATAACGTTGATGTTTCCCACATGGCTGAGGTATCTTCTCTAGCTTGTATTTCTGTTTTTCTTACACAGAAACATGAAGTTCATTTTACAGAACTTAACCCTTTCTATTCTTGCCCTGCTCCCTCGAACCAGTCAGATGCCCATTTTATGAAGCTGCTTGAAGGTAGACTAAGCGTCCATTTAAATGACTTTTATAGACGCTGTGCCCATGACCTGGATGTCTGCTGCACACTCCTGAGTTTTATAAGGCTTGCTCTATAGTGCCATATTTTATTAATTAGAAGCATTCGTCAAAATACTCTTGATTGTGTTACGTCAAGGTAAATCAGGTATTGATGCTCTCTGTTTTAAATAAAACACAGGTGTGTTTTTATGCACAGGCAACTTGCTTCTGCAGCCAACATTAAAAAGCACCCCATGGGGTAATTGTCACAAATCAAGGAAAGTGAAACAAGCAACCCTTTTCCACAATTATAAAGCAAGAGTATGTTGCTAAACCATGGTGATTAGCTTTTGTCATTTTTACAGAGAAAATTGCTGGGCATTGAATAAAGTATGGGTACATGTTTTCATATATAATTTTTAAGTTGTATGTTTAGAATACTAATTTAAAGCACTAAATTGTAATACAAAATATGGATCGGATTTTGGAAACTATAGCTTCAAATGCAGTTCTCTGCTTTTGATTGCCTGTATTTTAAAGGCTATTTTAGAACTGATTTTTAAAAACTGCAATAGAGAACTAAGAGAAAAAAAATCAGCACAAACTCTGTGATGTAATGGCAATGGCTCTCAAGTGAATAGGGGCAGATGTTTACTTCTTTCTAAATGTCAGCAAGTAGCAATAAACTTCAGTTTATTAGTGACACCTCTCCACTATGGAAATCTGGATGTAGTGACAACTATGACCTCAGGGTTACATTATTCCCAGGAATATAGATAGAAGGGAAGTTAATCCTTATAGGTACTTGACTTTTCCGTACTAATAACTTTATAGAAGGTGAATCAAAGGTGGGTTATGAATCATGAACTTTTTTATTTAGCTTTTGAATGATATTTAAAGTTCACATCTGCCTTTAAAATGTAAATTTCTACTCCAGGAACTTGTTGTAAAGAAAAATAATGGTGTACAGTTGATGTGACTACTGTGCCTGATCTTGTTTCACAAATAAATAAAAAGAGTCAGTCTTCAAAATAAGCCTATTTTCAGTCTTGTGTTGCATAAACAAAACATGACAAATATGGAGAATATTTTTGCAGCAAAGAAAACTGGTCAATCAGCTAAGGGCTGAGTTGTCAAAAGATTTCTAAAATTTTCAGGGCTACTCATATGCTTTAATATAAGTACACTTCAAATTGTTTCTCTGTACTGACACTGGGGTGCAGTTTAGAGGCTTGAACCTCAAATCCAGCTTTATTTTCACGACAGGAAAGAAAAAAACCAAAAGAATTGATACAGGATTTTACTGAAACACTTCTCTGAAGAAGCTGTATGTCCTATTATACACATTTTGTTCCTGTAGAATGATAAAATGTACAAAGACATGTACCTATGTATATATTTGTATAATCAGCCTCTGATTTTTGTGCCTCACTTATTCAATGTATCCTAAAAATGAAAAGTGGGACTGTAGCTAAAAAGTGTAGGAAATTTGTACTAACACATACATTGTTTATTGTTTCTGAGGTGCTAAATAAATGTTCATTTTCAAATATAAATGCATTTTACTGGCATTATTTTGATTATATGTTTATTACATATACATTACATAGTAACAAAGACTTTAGTAGTAATGAATATTTTAAGTCAGTTTGTTGGATTGTTAAATGATTGCTCTCCTGAAACAAAAATGTACCAGTGTAAGTAAAATATTTTTATTATTGGAACCATGTGAAAAATAAGGTACCCAATCATTGGAGTGAGCAAAAGGAAGGACATCCTTGTGATCTTTTTTTCTCAGTAATATTTTCCTGATTAAGTCACTGAGGAGTAAAGATATAGGTCTAGACCTAACAGGGTACTTAGGTTCCCAGGTCCTTTATAGATTTCTTCAACTATTTTTCCCATTGATTGCTATGGAAAATTATGGAGCCAAAATACTTTGTTGGAGGTGAGTAATAACATCTGATAAAGACGACTGTGGATCCTGGCCACAAACAGAAGAAGATTGCATTTAATTTCCTGCTCTTTCTGAAGTTCATAGGCATTTTACTTTTGGCAAAATGTCGAAAGGTGTTCGGGACTAGATTCAATAAAACTAGATTCAAGGAAATGTGTGAGGCACATGCTTAAGAGATCTCTTTTGCAAAGATATGAAATTTATTTTCCTAAAGCATGGTGTAAATTTTTTACTGATATTTTTCCTCCTACTTTTTCAAGTAATTCGTGTATTTAATTATATAATTATTTGTACTGAATTCATAACAACTTTTCCATTGGAACTTTCTATTGCATGAAAATTTTACTCAGGCTAGATAACAAGAACAGCAGATTAAAATGTCAACACCTGTTTGTTTACGGCAATCTTAACAGGAATCATGAGTGCTGTCAATGTGGGAACTTTCCTTCACTGATGTAAAAGCTGACAGTTGTGTCTCTGTTTTTTTTCCCCCCAATGCTCAGGGGCAGTCTTATAAGAACAATATACTTTACAATATATACATAACAGAAAAGCAAACCTTGAGCTGCAAAACAGTCAGTTAAACATCTGAGGAAGCTAATAGGGGCAACGCTCCCATCCAGATCACTAAGGTGATTTTCAGGTTGCTTTCCCTTAAAACTGATTTTGTTTCTGTACCCATTTTTCCTGCTTACTTGTCTGTAAAATAGTCTAATGTTCTTTGTTCACCTTTTAGGCTCTACTGTTCAAAAGATAATATTTCTTAAGAAAACAGAAGTGTGAGCGATGAGGACTAACACAGATTTCAGATGGAGAGTTACAATCAATGCAATGTTAGCATTAACGTCAGCAAGGCTAGGGTTGCACTCCTGACATCTTAGAAAAGAGTGATGTCTGGCAACCAGACATGATTCAAAAGCAAAACGTCGGTGGAATTCAAAAATATTTCTTGTATCTCACCATATGAAGGAATTCATAGTGGCAAACACAGGCATCAGCAACACTAAGGAAATGTGTAGAGATTTTTATTCATTTTCACAATATACCCAGAGCACTTCCAAAACGTCCGCAATATCTGATATATTCTAGAAATGTTTAACAATGTCCATTCTCAAATCCTTTACAGAAGTAGAGACTAATAGGTTTGCATGGTAATCAAACACGTCAACAAAATGATAAGGTATGCACATAAGAAAAAACTCCCACAAGTCTTTTAGGAATCTTTACTGGTTTATTTTTGCTTAATACGTTTGTAACTTCTATACTGAGTTACAACGGACGTAGAAAAGAGTTCAGTCCAAAAAAAAGGTTCTCAGATCTATAGAAACTGAACTGTGCTCTCCCATTACGTGGTCCTTTGGACATGATGGACCAGACCATACATAAGTTTAATTTAAACCTAGATCTGCAGAAGGCGATAGCTCTGCAGTCAGCTGATGCACAGCTGCTGAGAAGATGCCTCAATACAAGTAGCAAAAGGGAAAGGTAGAGAAAAACCCGTCAAACTGTGGACTGTAAAATAAGCAAACAAAAGCTCATCGCCTTCAACAGCGCATCCGAGCAGTTCTGTTTGTCCCTGCTGCTCCCACGGGAAAAGGGCTGCGAAGCAGCGCTGAGCTCCCGAGCAGGCAGGAGGCTGCCGGGACAAAGCCGCTCTCTGCCAGCCTGCACCTTCACCCCTGCGCCCAGCCTGCGCGCTGTATCGCAGAGGGGTTTTTCACAACCAGCCAGCCAAGATCCCTAGGGAAGAGGAATAAAGTACAACATAATCAGCTGTAGCTCACTGGCCGGCAATTTGAAAACAAATGTTTAAGAACCCTCAGGAAAATCTGTTTCATTCACAAGGTGTATGTGCGTGCGTGAATATTTACATGAACTCGCATCCGTATTCTGGAGGAAGTTTTATATTTCGTCCAGTTCTGAAAAGACTGACTTTTCGGAAGCTCTCACTTCGGCACCTTGAAGACCCGCCTGCGGCTGCCC
>NW_009224637.1:0-323 GCF_000690835.1 Fulmarus glacialis | reverse complement strand
CCCCGCAAGCCCCCGCAGGCGGCTACTCGTGCGGCGGCGGCGTTTTGAAACACGGGCTTCGTGATTTGAGCGTGAAGAGCGGCCAGGCTTTCTTTTCCTTTAGTTTTTTGGAAGGAGTAACAACGTCTGCCACCTTTTGTCCTGTGAGCTACTGCATATTACGGAATGATTAATGATAACGTGTGAAGGAGGTGAAAACAGTGAGCATAGGCGGTGTTTAGTCCGGACTAACTCTTGCTGCCGGCTACCTGTTGAGGTGGGTTCACGCAGGCGCTCAATTATTTCTGTCTTTCCAAGAGAGTTCATTTAAGCCGAGCTGGACC
>NW_009224636.1:0-1471 GCF_000690835.1 Fulmarus glacialis | reverse complement strand
CCGCCCTGTTTTATGCCAGTCGTGACAGTATCTCCTAAAAATACTGCCTGTGAAACACTAGAAATGCTGCATGGGTACTGTCTGTGGTGAGAGAACTGAGATTCCCCCCGTCTTCCCCAGCTTAAAAGAAAAAGTCGTAAAAGTAATGGTTTTCGTGCCAGAGGCCCAGGATTACTGGGTAGCAGAGTATCTGGCTCCAAGGTTCATGTTCCTCTGATCCAGCAGCAGTCATGTCATACAACAACAGCCAGCGTTAATTCACCTGCCATGCTTTTGTGTTTGTGCAGGGGATCCCGATGTCTCCAAGGTGGTAGCTGATGAAACCACAGTCCTTGATGTCCCTACTGAGGTGAGCAGGCCGGCCGCCAAACATTACCACAGGCTGCAAGAAGAGGAAAGCACAACTTCCGAACAAAGCACAACTTCCGAACACGAGCCGTGGCAAGCCGAGGTGCTGAGGACTGAGAATCAGCACCTCGAGACCATCTCAACCATTAGGTGCAGGTGCAAGGAAGAATTGGATGAGGGTGTGGATCCTGGACCTGCAGCAGAAAAAGTGGAGATGGGGCATAAAGAGGCATGTCCAGGAGACCTGGATCTGTTGTCGCCCTCAAGCAGGGTTCAACTTAGTGCTGGCTTGGTTGGCAAGCCATGCAAGGTGCATGCTCTGGCCAGCCAGCTCCAGAAGTGCCTGCAGGACTGTAGTGGCAGGACAGCTGGGCAGGAATCCCAGCAGCCCAGTCCTTCTGAAGGAGAGAGTCTAGAGACTTGTGAGAAAAAGAGCAAAGCTTCCAAAGACTCCAGACTGGCATCCCCAGAGCATGGGAAAAGGGGCCCACTGGAGAGCCCTGAAGGGCAGGAGTATATAGAGCTGGTGGGGGGCAGCCCAGGCCCCCCACCGAAAGCTCTGTCCCAGAAGGAGATGATCAAGCGCAGGTACCGCTGCGGGGAGTGCGGTAAAGCCTTCCTGCAGCTCTGTCACCTCAAGAAGCACTGCTTTGTCCATGCTGGCCACAAGCCCTTCCTGTGCACGGAGTGTGGCAAGAGCTATAGTTCAGAGGAGAGCTTCAAGGCCCACGTGTTGGCCCACCGGGGTGTGCGGCCTTTCCAGTGCACCCAGTGCGACAAGGCTTACCGCACCAAGCGAGACTTGCAGGAGCACCAGGTCCTGCACACCGGCCAGCGCCCCTTCTCCTGTGAGCAGTGTGGCAAGGCCTTTGCACGCCGGCCCTCTCTCCGCATTCACAGGAAGATCCACCTGGCCACTGGGACTGGCCCAGCTGGTCCCAAGGGATGCCAGTGTGCCATATGTGGCCGCCATCTGGCCAACCCCGGCTCCTTGCGCAACCACATGCGCCTGCACACGGGGGAGCGTCCTTACGCCTGTCCCTACTGCGGCAAGGACTTCCGACAGCAGAGCAACCTGCGCGAGCACCTCCGGCTGCACACGGGCGAGAAGCCCTACAAGTGC
>NW_009224635.1:0-11433 GCF_000690835.1 Fulmarus glacialis | reverse complement strand
CAGTAATAATTTATATCATTATTATTATTATTCAGCCTCTTAAAAGCAATTAGGTATGCCTTCAGGATCAATTAGGCTTTTGTATCATTGAATACTATTTTTCTGAGTATGTTTAAAAAAACCAACCAAACAAAACCCAAAAACTCAACCAATAAGCTTCTCTTCTACCACTTAAGACACCTGATTAATTGTTGTGTGGAAGAAAAAATAAAGACAAGACTTGTAGAAACCGATTCAGATCTGGCAGGACTGCGTTCTTGCTGTCTGTAAAAAGAATTTCTACATATTTTATTTCAAATTTATCTTGTTAAAACTAAGTCTTCATGTCTAGAATAGATTTTTCATTCCATGCTGAACACCTTCCAGCTACATTTTCACTGAAAAACAAAACTAAATTGTTCAGCCTGGGCTCGTATACAGCTACTGCTGGCATGATACCAACATTCAGCAATAACGGAATTCAAAAAATGCCCAATTATGAAAATGCTTTAACTCCAAGAACTTCCGATACTGCACTGAGGAAGTTGTGCATACCTTCAAAGAAAAAAAAAAATAATCTCCAGTAATCAAGTTGTATTTCTGCTTTTATTTAAATAAATTCAAAAAATACGTATAGCCAATATTTACATATTCAATCCAATTGCTCTTCAAATCCTCCTGGTTAATAAAGAACAGATTCTTACAGTAATTATCAGAAGTTCTTACAATGAAGCATTGTACTTTTGGAAAAGCGATTAAGTGTGTGCTGAACATTTAACCAGCGTTCCCAAATCCACAAGAGAACACTGTTGCTATGATATGGTATTCCTCCATCTCCCCCTGAAGGCAGGAGCATTTTCAGAACATGAACTGCTTTCCAGATATTGAAACCGCCTAGTAATGGATAAAAGGACATTTTAGAAATAGGGCAAATTGCATTGTTGATTTGGAAAACTGAAGACAGGTTTTATAATAAAAGTTTCATTCAAGTCACAGCATCACTTTTCAGTTTTCTGAAAATACGTTAGCACTGGAAAAATCCAATTTCTATCCAGGATAGTATCCAGACGGCTTTTGCAGGTAAATTCACTTTGCATCTTTAAAGTCACACATAACTAATGCATAAAATGCTTTCAATTCAAACCTTTTGTCTTTCCTTCCAAATGCTGCTAGTCTTTCTGTGCTTCATTTCTCAATCAGCCCTGTCGTCTCAATTAAGACAGTGTTTTATTCTGTTGCTACCTTATTAGAGCCACCATAATCTGCATTTTCAGGTAAATACACTCCCATGCTCTGTAAAATGTTAGAGGTGGGTCCTGCCAGTCCAGACTGGGCACTATAGGATTCAAGCAGGTTAGCTACTAGGTTCATATCCACATCAACTGGTGTCAACTCAGTATCTTCAGCTCCGGAATCAGGGCCGGCATTTTGAGATGTAGTTGCATTAACAGAACTTGCCTATAGTAAGTATAAAGAGAAAGTTTTATCAAATTGTATGAACGGGTTTAAAAAAACAAAGAAAAAAAGAAAAAAAACAAAAAGAGACAAACCACAAGAGAAAAGAAACAAGGAAACAGTTCTGCAGCCAAGAAAGTTCAGTACGTTCCACACTGTCTTGACAGACAGGAATTTAGTCACCAAATGCTCATGCCAGTTAAAAATCATCACTTTCCATCATACAGATTAAGTTCCAAGAGAAGGACAGAGAGGGTTACTGAGTCCTGGCTCAGTTTCCTATGGGAGTAATCTGCTACAGGAACTCAAGAAGTCAAGCTGCAGCTGCTTGCCTTACTACTAAAACAGGGTAAAACAGGGAAATGAAACTAAGTCTTGGAAACGATGTGCAAGTTAAAGCTTAGCTAAGTTTTTTTTCAAAAAAATATACCATGGTGCAACTGCAGCACATTTTGCTTGCACGTGGGATTTTTTTTTTTTTTTAATAATTAGTTAGCACATGAAGTTTTTGATCACATTACTCAGAATGACCAATTTTAGCATATTTCCTCTTTCCTACTACAGCTCTCAAAACTATTATGCTACAAACTAGAACTCAAGGCATACTTACCGCTTTCTTTTGGGTGGTGAAACTTTTACCAACATTGGTATGTGCCAGTTCTCGGTCCATCTCATTCATATATGACTTGAGACTGCCTATAAGCTCATTAGGCGACACCTTCTGGTCTTGCCTTTGATTTTCAGCATCTAAGTCTTCATCATCATCATCATCATCTGAGAAGTCAAACTCCTCCTCTTCATCCAGATCATCAGAATCTAGCTCTTCTGAGTCTGCCCCTATGTATTATTTTGTGTCAGTACTGATAGCAAACCAATAAGCGCAGTGCCCATGGGTGATAAGGAAACCCAGGGAAGCCAAATAACCATGAGATATTTTGACAAAAGAAACAAAGAAGCAATCTCACCTAAAATTCTGTCTAATGCTTTTGTAAAAGAATCTACATCAAAGGTAACATGGGATTCATCAGATGACCTGAAATATAAAAATATTTTTAAATAAATAAAGTTTTTATGCTTGCATAAGCCTGACACAGGCATAAACCATATGGCATACTGATTTCTCTCAAGCCTAGATTAAAGTTGGGACATTCAAACTGACGGTCTTGGAAGTGCTTAGAAGACTGAGGCCTGTATGAATTAGAAATGAACCAGCAAGTGGAGGAATTCCTGGCATGAAAGAGAAAATAAAACCAACAACTTTGCTTGTCGTGGTCAAACAAAAATCACACTAAAGACAACCAAAATAACCATGCCTAAATCCTTCTGGAACAAAGTGGTGGTGTTATACCTTAGACAAAGATTTAAAAAGCTGAGAATCTCTGTGGTCTCCTGCCTAGAAAGAACACTAAAGGCTTCCTTCTGGTCTCTCTTAAGGCTCAGTGGTTTGCCTTTTTTTTTGTTGGGTTTTTGTTTTTTATTCTTTAAATAACTAAAAAAAGCTACATTGTAACTCAGACATTGACACTAACACTAATTAAAAAGAATCAAACAGTTAAGAGCATAAATTGAGTAGACCCCTATACGCTTGATACAGCTTACACAGCATTATTTTCTCAGTATTAAAGCTATTAAAAAGAACCTGGATAATATGCTACTACCTAACCCTTTTGTTTTTTAAAATTAAAGGCCGGTCCACACAACATTCACACACACTTTCTTAACTCCAACAATTAATCTAGTGGCATTCTGCTGTTGTCTAAATAGTTAAGTATCTCCAGTTAGCACATTTCTTCCACTGTTGGGAACAATGAGAGGGATCCACAGTGTTTCTTTTCTCCTGCTTCTAGGTGTACAGTATGTGCTGCGGTAGTGCAAAAACAGGCCCAGTATATTCAAAATATTAATCTACAGGAAATTTAAACACAGCTGTACCACAAAAATCAACAGTCTTAATTCAGAGAGACAGATTCCCTCAACTTAAGTTTAATTTTTGTTTCTGCACAGCCTCATCAGAAGCACCTTAGCAGTCTGAATAGTTAGTCCTTCATGGTAGAAGAATTTCAGCACAAATGAACTTGAGATGTACATTTCAGTAACATCTTCATGTTAAGAACTATGGTAACGAACAACAGTAAGCCTTCAACTTAGAAGGGTTAAAAAAATTTTAAAAACCACAAAACCAAACTAAGTAAGAGTGCTGGAAAAGAGTGCAACTTCCAGCATTTTTACTTCCACCAGTGTCAGAGTGGTCACCAAGTTGGTTTAAAAGCAACTACATATTCACTACTAACATGGTTTGTTTCAGGCCTCTGCTAAGTAGAACACTTTCAAACTTTGATTCTCTGCATTAGAGAATCAACCAAAGGGCTGCGGCAGAATGAAAACACATTCCACACCAGACACCGAACTTAAAAATACTACTACCATGGCATTTCTGCTCCTTCATGTGTTGAGACTTTGGATACAAAAGCCTTCATACTTTCAGCAACTGCTTCCAAGTCATATTTCTGCTCTTCCTCATTTGAGGAAGGAAGGGACTCATTTCTTGCCTCCTTCAGCATCTGATCTAGATCATCTGGTGTAATCTCCAGCCAACTGTCATCTGAAAGAATATAGGACATACTTGTCACTCTGCACAAGTCTGTTAGACCACAAGTCCCAATCCAGATGGTTGAGACTACTGCTAGCATTTTGTAGTTTACTTTTGTACTATTAAGTTTTCATGCCAATACTGGGTAACACGGGGTATAAGGCAGTGAGAGGCTGAGAAAAATAGAGTTCAGATTTTGTTTTAGTACTTTACAACTCTGCTTTATATGCAGCTTCAAGCTAGCAGATATTGTTCTAGTCACAGATAATCCTTTTGCCACTAAATGAAGGAAGAAAAGGCTTACGCTATAAAGGGAGAGCCAATCCAATCTTCAGCTATGGTCATTAACACTGAATGTTGGATCTGTGTGCTACTGCATCATCCAGAAATACAGATGTGACCTGTACTGCACACTGGCAACAACTACATTTCTGTCAAATGAGTGGAAAAAAACCCTATTATATAAAGTTTATGCTGGTCTTACGTTGGCCATCAGAGTAGACCAGATAATAATTAACTTTGTATTGTCAGTATTGGAATCGGTTTATTATTATAAAATATTTAAATACTTTCTGTCTGGTAGACAGTTGACACAAAGTACTTGAGCCGGTGTAAGTGTGCATGGTGTTACGGATCTCTTGGTATCAAACAGAAACTGGACTGCGTATTTTGCCAATTCACAGCCCCAAGCTTTGTGGCTTATACAAATGAACTGGCTGCCTCAATCTTAAATGACGGCCCATGAATAACACCTCTAGCAGTCACAGGACAGGAGACAAACTATGTAGATACAGACTGGTACATTGCTGTGAACATTCACCCTCTCCCCCCCACAAATAATAATTTGTGATAGGAAGAGTCCACCCCCCCATCCTGCTCACCATCCTCTGGAGGAAGACAAGCTGCTTCTCTCTTAAATTCCTTCAAATCAATGGTTGTTGTCTGTAGCAATGTCAAGATTTCATCACCTGGGCTCACTTCAACAGAGCTAGAAGAAAAAAACTCAATTTACTGAAATGGATTTTTACTAGCATTACAATGCCAATGGCATCACACACTCTACATGCAGGTTTCCACTCAAGTTCCTCATTATTCCTTCTGTGCAAATATGTCAAAAAGATAACTGAATTTGGGGGAAGTACCAGAATACTACACAGATAGTATTAGCCAACAAGACACAATCAATTACTGTAATTCCTTGTTGATGGCTCCAAAGCCCACTTCTCATGTTTCCTTTGTTCTTTGTATTTATTTTGTCTTGGTAAACATTAGGATTGCCAGATCCCAAGGAGCACAGACTGGAAATTCAAGCAAGTAACAGTCAAGATACTATAAGCTGGCAAACCCTCAGATATTTTTGTAATGATTTATTTTTTGGATTTGATCTTTTGGAGAAATCTACAGCCAGCTGCCTGGCTTGAGTAAAGGGGGCAGATTACTCCGTATTTATTATTCACTGGGATTGCTTTTCAATGAAACTTCTAAACACTTTCTATAGCCAACCAACCAAATGATGCTTTTCAGTCACCTCTTAACCCACTTGGAATAGCTTAGCATTTTACAAAACCAAGATAAATAGTTACTCAAGCAATAACTTCTATTAGTAAAGAGTATTCTGGAGGAATTAATACCCATATGTCCTAGCCACAGCACCTATGTTAAGTGTACAATGGAGAAAAGGATTCAGTTTTTTTGTAACAAGTATTAAAAACGGTAAGTTAAAGTACTTGTAGGTACTGTGTATGATTACTCATGAATTTCAAGTAGCTCTTACCTTCCTGGCTTGGTAACAGATTGCTGGAAGTAATCTTCTGCCATATGCAACAGTTCCAAGTACTTAGCAGATCCTTCCATTTCTCCCTATTTAATGCAAGTCACAAGTATGAATAAACAATTCTCCCTCCCCTTCCTTTTTACAGTCAGGCTTCATAACGATGACGATTTGTCACACAGAAATTTAGTCCTGAGAAAATCAAAACAAGTAATACTGCTTTGCCATGTATACTTGGAACAGAATACAGGAAACGGGCATAAGGTGTTTTCACAGTCAAATACAAATTGAAGTCTTATGCTGCAGTATCATATGGTGTACACTAAAAACAATCAAAGACAATACTATGATTCCCACAACACAGTGGATTTACCATGCCCAGGTTACAATTGTACAGGAACTGTGAATGTATCTCTTGGTGTTTGGGAACTATCCACAGAAGTGGCATTGCAGTACCGTAAGAATATTCCCTTTTTCCTACATTTAAAAGATATTGACCTAAGCATTCCGATAGAGTTGTCCAATTTTATAACCTTCAAACAAGTAGTCAATTTATGTCCAATTTATAAACTTCAAATAAGTCAAAGGCATCTTTAAAAAAACCGAAAAAAACAAACAAAACCCACAAAACCCACACAGACAAAAAACACACTTACACGGGCCCAGATAGGTCCATGGGTGTTAAGTACAGATCTTTAAGAATATTTAATTCTAGAGGCATGCAAATGAAATGTAAAACAGTGAAAACAGTTATACTGACACACAACCATATTGTGGTTTCCTTTATTCAAGTGTATTTCCTCTTTCTTTAGATGAAATCAATTCATCCCCAAATCCTGCTTTTTCCTTCTTAATTTCCAAAAGAAATGAATTAATTTCAGAGGGGAACAAACTGCACATATATCCTTTAAAGACATTCATTCATTTTCCATAGACAGAAGCATTAGATTTCTTGCCCTGCTGTAACTACTTACACAAGTTTAAGAGCTAAACCATGTTTTTCTTGGAATGTTAAAAGACACACAGACACACTACTTCACCTTGAAATAATTTTTTTCCTTCAGGCTGCTGAGGAATCTCTCCCACAGGGGACCGCTTAACACATTTCTCTTGGAATCAGGAGATACTTTACTGCACTTGGAGCACAAAATTTCAAAGCCATGAGCCTGTATAAGAGAGGCAACAAGAAGAGGTTCTCAAG
The DNA here is from genome assembly GCF_000690835.1 of Fulmarus glacialis. Lineage (NCBI taxonomy): Eukaryota > Metazoa > Chordata > Aves > Procellariiformes > Procellariidae > Fulmarus > Fulmarus glacialis. The sequence continues at coordinate 4,437 of NW_009224635.1, read as the reverse complement.
ATGTGACAAATTTAAGTGCACCTTTAAATGTCTGCATAAAGAACTATCATCGAGCTCCTGATGCTGCCATTTGAGAAGTAGGTGCCAAACCCAATTATATGTCAGGCAGCAGTATCTCGCTTTGGAAGTTGGAATCTGTCTTTCTGCAGCAATAATGGATCATTTTGACTTTGCAAAGTTTCTCTACATGGGCAAAGCAACCTAGAAGACAGATCTGCAGTGCACAAGCTACTCCTCACATAAGCATGACGACTTTACCTGTATTTATAATCCATGGAAGTACAAGAGTGCTCTATTCTGTAAAAGAAAACTCCCATGATATTGTACTTCCAGAAAAATGGTTAACTGCGAATTTGCTCGCATTTTTCTGTACAAGCAGGCAACTTACAAGCAAAGAGTAATTTCTCGGACATACGTAAACAAGCAAACTAAAGACCAAGTACAAAACACATAAAAAATAATTACCAGTTTCATGCCCAGTTCATAGGCTTTGTACTGAGGGTGAGATGGGAGGGGCAGTGTGTATCCACTGCGTCTATCCGGAACAAACTTCTGCTGCACCAGCTGTGCATATAAACACTTTGTGAAAGTAACCTGAAAAAGCCAGAGCAAAAGAAAAACACTTACTGCAGTGTGACTGTGTTGTGTACAGGCATCAACTTTCCACCAGTCTCATCTAAATTTTGTTTTAAAGCACCCATACTACAGACAATACCTGAGATTGTATTCAAAATACATCTTAGATACATTTGCCTAAGATATGTTGCTTTTCAGATCTTACAAAGTATATTCCAAGTTGACATGTCTAAATAAACATGAACTTAATTCAGTCTAAATACATTAAAAAAATCCTCAGTATTCATGCCAACAAGGTATATTTTGAAAAATGTAAGGGCTCTTTTCAATTAATGAAACCAAAGCTGAGATTTCAAAAACAGTCTAGAAGTCTAAGATTTGACTCCAAAGCTTATTTTCAGGAGTCTAGGGGTATAACTCTGTAATGCAAACGTATCAGATACAATACTGTTTGGACAATGCTCATAAAACACTTCATGAAATAGCTTTCACAGAGCTGTGTAAGCACAGCTGAGAAGATGAAAAGCCTTGGAATGAACAGCTAGGGGTAGTTAAGAGCAACTCCTTATGTTGGCTGGCAGTGCTGTCAAACGCTGTGATCACAGAACTAGATCAATTTACTTAGCAAGCACTTCAGCAGAGGAACTATTAGCAGTAACCTCTGATTTCAGAAGCACTCATCTCATGATTAGCCATTTGAAAGTCCAGCCATGTCAATCTGAAGGCAAAAAAGCTATTAACGTAACAAACTGGAAATTCATGTCTAGCGTCAAAAGAAAAAAATAAATCAGAAAACATGCTATTTTAAAAATTAAATCCACATATTTATATCACTTGACCACAGAACCTCCATCAGCTACAGAACCTAATTAAGTGACATGTTGCATTAGAAGGATCACTTACTACAGTCATCACACGCTCGTCTGGAGGGAAATTTCGAAAAGAGCGACATGCTCGTAAATCTACAGGATCTCGCAGGTAAAAGGCCTGGACTGCTGCAGCCACCAACGAAGGGCGCTGCCTCAGCACTGCCGCAATGCCTGCCGGAAGGTAGCAGTGGGCTCGGTGAAACGAGGCCTGAATTTTCTCAGGATACCTGTATCGTACAATAGCAACATAGTGTATTAAGTGTACTGCAAGCCCAAACCACTCCTTTTTAATTATTATTCCCATTTTCACTTTAATATTAATCTATATTATGGGCCAAGTGCCAGAATAGTATTCCAAACTAAAGTTAAAGCTCAGCTAACCTAACACCTGGAATGTCTGTTTATATATATATACATATATACAAATATACATGGCTAATACAAATTTAATCCCCACATTGGTAAGATGAATCACTGTGAACTTGACCAACATGTCCAGCTATACAGTATCCTTCACCACACCAAGAGTAGAAGTCATCTGGCTCGCGCTGTCAAATCCTTGCAAAAAAAAACACACCTGTGACAGGCTGATGCTCCAAAAAGCGTGCTAGTTCTACATTTTAGTTTGCAACTCTTTCTGCCCCCGCAAAGGGCTCCTAAGGGCTCACAGAACTTTCAGATTTTTCAGTACAAGAAGGATGTGAAGGAAGGATAACTCTTGTCATTGTCAGGTGTGGCATCATAGCAGCGAATCACTTTTAGAGCCTGCAGATCACAGTACAGCCTACAGGACATTGGTCCCCCTCTTTAGAAGAATGCCACAGAAAAAACTCTAGCTGGTGGTTTCTGAAAAGGAAGCAACTTTATCACATCTAACAGGAAAACGATTGACTACAAGAAAGTACCCCAGACAGCCCAGAATCACAACTTATTGTTGCAGAAGACCAAAATAAAACACCCACATACCCACTGATGCGTTTATACACTGCTGTTCTAATGGGTTCTGCGGCCAGGAACTCCTCCGAACGGCGGGATAACAGCATTAATGCCTGCGAGATTGTTGGACTGGCAGCAGATACGTCACCTTCCTGCTCGTGAGTCTCTGACAGCGGAATGATGTGCAGTTCTCCTTTGTAAAAGAACACCTGACAGACAGTAACATTCTCATCAGGCGGGATAAGAACAGTCATACACTAAACAATGCAAAATTTCATTTCATATATGAATGTATTTGTTTAAACACAGAAAATACTGAAGTACAAATAGAAAAATAAGAGAGAAACAGCTGGGGTTTTTTTTCTTTTTTTTTTTTTTAAATGGGAGATAGGGTAAATATAGATGCCAGAGATCATGATTCAACTAGTAAATAAAAACCCCTATTTTAACTGCGATGAATTTGCTCAAACATATCTTGTTTCCTTAGTAACAGTAATACCAAAAGTTTCTCTTCAACTAGAGATTTGCTTCAGGAGAATTAGACAGCATAACCTAACTGCTGAAGAATGGGACAGGGACTAAAAAGCATTATTTCAGAGGCTACAAGTGACCTCTGTTGGTTCCTGATCCTAAGAAAAAAACTGAATGTAACATTATCAACGCTCTCACTCCATCCGTTCCTTCAAACGGAAGGAAAATATAGTGCTGATAGTCCACATACAGGCTTGCAATTAATTTTTGTGTTGTGTTCCACCCCTTTTCTTTTTAAGAATCTTGTGGTAGGAAAAAAAAATTAAACAAATCTTTGCTAATGAAAAAGTAAGTTCTTTCCGTTTAAATCCGTTGCCAAGAAACTCAGTGACGTAGCTACCAGCAATCACCCACAGCGAGGAGAACCGGCTGCAGACTCTGGGTGAAGGAGTCCGCTCATTAATTCACCTATGCCAGACCCAGCCTGTCTCCTTGTAGAGTCAGCAACACTCCAGTCTTGAGCATTCCCCAGTCTGAGGGCAGCAAACCCTCATGCCTGAGCACTCAAGAATATGGCAGAAAAAATCCAAGTGGCCATAGCAGAGCTGGAAAGCTCAGGTGGATCCAAGAGTGCTCCTGAGGAGAGCAATGGTATGTTTGTATTACACTGCCAAATACGTTCCATAGTTCCCACGTTACCCAAGCTTTCCCTGCACTCCAATAACCTAGCAAATGGAAAGCTGGCCAAACTTACTGATTTTATAGATCAATCAATAGCACGACAGCTTCACTGCCTTCACATTTGCCACCATGAGTAGCAAGTTTAAAAAGTTCAGTCAGCTCTGCATTATGGAACAACTCTTAAAGAATGATTTATGTGCAAGAGTCAGATCTAGCTGAACAACACACACTCACAGCCTAGCAGGCAGGTCTGCAGTCTCCATATTTTTGCCATAGTTGCCATAGTTTTGCCATTAGTACAAGAACATACTAGTATAAGAACGTTCTCTTTGTTCCTTCCATCAACAAACCAATTCTAGAAGAACCACTTGATACCTCTAACAATTTCCAGATATCCCTACAGCAGTTTCTCAGGACAGACTCGCATTCTGCAAGCGCACACAGAGCGGAACGGAGTATCAGAGGTTTCCAGTGGTCAAGTCTCTCATTCAACATCCACAACAAGCATAAAGCAGCTCATCAAAACCATAATGAAAACAGACTGTGCTGAAAAAAACATGCTGTTAATTAAAACAAGTCTTGAGCCCTGACCAGAAGCTTCTTCGTTAGTAAGGGATAGAGAGCACTCTGGATCTTCAGTGGCAGTCAGGCCGCTTGGCTAGATAGAGGTGCAAGAGAAAAGTCGTAAGTAAAAGGCCATTGTGAGCCACTTGCCAACTGGTACAGAAGTTTTACTCACCCTGTTGTCACTGTTCTCAGGATTCAGCCACTTTGGGAGAAAATCAGCTGCTTCTATCAAGAGAAACTCCCCATCGTTGTCATCGATCCTGGCCAAGGAGAAATGGGTTTTTTACCAGTGTCGCACAGCACAATAAATAAACTCATGTCTGCATTTTTTTTTTTT
>NW_009224634.1:0-7798 GCF_000690835.1 Fulmarus glacialis | reverse complement strand
CCCCCCGCCGCCCCCCGAATATTTTGGTTCTACATTCAAAGAACTGCGACGTAAGTAAGAAAATATCAGTGGAGCCTAAACCATCTGTGACTGAGGAATCAGGGCAACAAAAAAAAATGGAGAAAAGGTTAAGAAAAGGAAAGTAGTTGTGCTGCTAAGATAGGGGTTAGGTGGGGACAGGAATGAAGAGGAGACAAAACGGATGAAGGATTACAGAGTAAAAACGATTTGGGAATAGGATGTTGGGAGAGGTGAATAGGGTAGAACAATAGGGAAGGGCATTTGCTGAATGTGAATAGAAATCATTATAAAGTTTCCACCATCTCCTAATAAAAATACAGTAGCCTTGAGTCCCTGTGCTTTATTAAAAACTCCAGCTGGAATATATAAAAGAAGGCAGGCAAATTATTCTCAAAGCAGATAACTTTAAGATGAAGGAGAATGTAGAGATTTGATGAGATTTTTTTTTTGAAGGCAAAAGGTATTTGACGAACAAGACTGAAGAAAAGATGCACCAGGGAAGGGAGGAAGGCAAAGGAAAAAAATGCTAGAGGAAAAAAAGAGGGAAGATTTGAGCTATAATTAGCATTTGTCTGTTTGCAGGAAATAAATGATCTCTTACCCAAAGAATTTCTCTGGTACAGGAAAGTGGCAGTCCTAACTCTGTTTTTGTTAGATGTCAGGTATCACCCTCCCTTTTGTTCTGGGAAGTTGACAAGTATAGGATTGGGAGGTTAAGCATTTCTACAGTATGCTCTGTTCAGAATGGGCTTGGTACTGTTTAATGGACAATGAGCTATACTGCAGCTGACAAAATACAGATTTCCTGAACCAAATATATTCAGTTCAATACATTTTCTTTGGTTATGATGGACAGTAATCTGGCGTGACATAAGGTTTGATTTTGCACAGCAGGTTGCATTGGTTCTGTGGTAAATGGAAGCTGTCCATTACAAAAAATGCCATTATCCCTATAAAAGAGTGAACTGATTTGAAAAATGGAGAATTGGTTCGAGTCTCTAGCTTACCTGCATGTGGAACTTTTTACCCAGCTCTGAGTACTGTACTTCTCCATTTGCTATGCATTTTCTCCCTATCTGGGTGAGACAGAATTTGAGAGCCGGAAATTCCCCCTCTGTTGGGAATCGTTATGCGCAATCTTTTGATTCCATATTTAGTGGACACTTATAATTTTTCTTGTAATGTCACGGGGAAGCTTTACACGTTGATAACAAGGCACTAGAGGTCCTAGTAAGTGTTTTTATGTGCTTTCCACTTCACTTCCCAATTGTGTTTAGGTGAGAAGAAGAAGAATAGCATTTTTTTACGGCTGAAGATTACAGTTTTTCATAACCTGTGTTTTTTCTTTATTTATAAAATACTTTGGACTGAATAGACTCTGAATTACTGTAGGGCTTATCAGGGCAAGCTAAAGTGCAGATTGCTTTTCCCAGTCATGAATTTCAATTAAAAACAAAGAACTGATAAACACATTTCCCTAGCGACTGATTTAAATAGTGGTATTCCATCTGTATAATTCCTAAACAATATTTTCCTACATGTGTAGAGAAAAAAGAGAATTTTTGCTTAAGATATTTTTGAAAACATGTTAGAGACTTTTTTTTAGACTGATTTTTCCTTTTTCAGGGGGACCAAGTAGGGAGATTTTTATTGCAGCTGGGTCAAGGCAGAATGTATATGAAAAAATCAAAATAAAAAATCAAAATTTGAACTAAACTGAAAAAAAAGGTCATATTTTGAGATTTCATGAAGGCCATAAAATCTGCAGTAGTCATAATGAAAAATTATTTTTACAAGCACTTTTGAATGAAGTGTTGGGCTAAATTGCAAGGGTAGTGCCATAATTGTACTGCATTTTAGAAGGGGCTCTATTAGCAGATGAAATAGAAATTATTACCAAAGGCTCCTTCAGGCCTTACTTACAGCCAGCATTAGATGAAGGGTTATTTAGTGGGCAAATAAGCCTGCCAGATATGAAAGAGACAAGAAGAAATGTGTCTTGGCATGCTGGGGAGGATAAGTATGGAGAAAGCAGAAAGTATTATATTTGATAGTGATGGAATGTAGCCTGAGATGACCCTCTATTCTTGCCTATTGTTAACTTTTTCCCATGAAAAAAAATGCCGCAGCCTGTGAGTTCTCTAACAGCAGCTGTCTGGATGGTGGAAGAACAAGCTGTTTACATACATTATTACAGATTTCTGATGATGTGTTGTTTTGGTGCCCTACCAAAATCGAGGTTCCCCTGTGGTACTGTAAAAACATGGAGATTGTTCTCGCCGCAAAGAGCTTCCAGTCGAAGCTCGTGAGACAGAGCCAGAAGGGAGGGAGAAGGAGAAGCGGTCCAAGGTCACGGCTTAGGTCAGGGGCAGCACCAGCAGGAAAAGAGGACCCAGACCTCTAGTCTTTCTGGGCTTACGTAAATAGGGGCATTTACCAGCGTAATCGCTCCTGGGTGAGAATGCCCACAGGAGGCGTTACGCGGGTATAACTCTAGCTGTGGAGGATGCTGGTGCAATTACGTTGGTAAACTTTCCCAGGCAGATGAGCCCCTGCTCCTGGGCTTTAACCGCGATAGCCCCTTTGCAAGGAGACCTTCTGCCAAGGAGCGTTGTTGGAAATTTAGCAAGGGGAAGGAAAGAAAAAACAAAACAGCCCTCACTTCAATTAGAGGAAAAGATAATTCCTTTCAAGTTGAGAGCTTGACTCCTGCTGGCCTTTGTTCTTAAGCTTACCCTCGCTGTAATTTCATAGAGCAACTTGAATAATGCCAGTTTGTTCTGTGATTACCCTCAGCTGGAGCACAAAATTAATATCTCACTAAGTAATTCAGTACATGATGGGTGAACATTTAGTTAAACGTGCCCTAAAAAGCTAGGACTTGCCATGTTCGCTGGAACTCTCTCAGTGACAATTAATTGCCTGTGTTCTTACGTGTTTATGAGTCTCAGTAAACAGGCGGCATATTTACGTCTCCCCATTACCTTCAGAAATAAACTTCCTTACGAAAAAAATCTCATGTTCCCTGATTACAATCTGATTTTAAGTAAACAGAGGGTGGGGAAAGTGGCTAGTAAGCAGGACTTTGGAGGGAAGAAGGTGGGATATGGAGAATTTTCTCCCTCTGAAATCGTACCACATCTAATGCTGGTAGTATTAAGTTAATATGCTGCAAGAGTGAAATGGCCTTGGTTAGTCCTCTTACTGTTTGGAGGTTTGTTTGCCCTTTTTACCCTAAGAGTTTAGACTGAAGAACAGACACAGTATTTACTAACTTGTGATGTGGAGCTGCTATAGAAAATATCACCTTTGAAAGGCATGTCTTCTAACCTGTGCAAAATCCCGGTATTTTCTGAAAGCCCTAAATTATTGATGTGGGATGCTATTTAAGGGTACAGCAGTGATACACTACAGCCAATGGTCCTTTCCCGTTTCTTCATGTTGCATTTCTCTGCCATTGCACCGCTTTCTCTCCTTATGAACCTCCACCAGAACTGAAAGGAAATACCAGTCCTTCTTCCCATCAGTCGTATTTGCTTCGGCCTTTCCCATGCAATGAGGGTTTCTGAGGAGAGTGGAACCCACCATTCTTTGCGACAACTGGGGCATCGCCGCTGACTGGTTATGTTACTTAATTCTCTTCCACATCACAGAATGAATTAACACTTGCAAAGCGTTCCAAGATGCGTAGGAAAGAGACTGTAGACAAAAGAATAAGATAATATTATTTACTTTGGTCGTATCCATTAATATTTGCAGAAAGAGGACTTTAACGCATAACTTTGGGCTGTCTGTACAACTGGCTGCTAGTTTCATTTGCTTGTGCAGGTAAGAGATTATATCAGATGGAAAACACAAACAATTGGTAGCAGTGAATGTTCACTGTTGTTCACTTTTTCCTAGAATTTTTCACTCTGCTGCTTTCTGAAGATTTCCTATAGGATTGGGCCTTTGTGTAAGAATAGACCATGGAAATACCTGAACCATAGTATTAAGATAGAAGATGATAAAGTGACAAATAATGAAATCTAATGATAGACAGATGGCAAGCCTTTGCTGTTGTCCAAAATCTCATAAATTAACTCTTTCAGATTTACTCTGGGCCATCTGCAGCTCTGCCTAATTCTAGACTTCGTGGTGCTGCGCTGAAGTGTGGAGGGCAAACCTGGCCCATTTTTCATGCAGGTGGGAGGTGTGCGTATGTGGGGAAAGCCACCCTTGGTGGTATTTGGTCTCTTGTGAGAAGAGGACATCTGAAAATGGTGGCATCCCCCACCTCAGAGAGATTTTGTCGATCCCAGACACTTAATGCTGTCGTTGTTAAGCTAAGTGTTTTGTTCCTCTGTGCCTTTCTTTCCCCACCTCCTCCACGGTTATCACATGCTTTACTGATGGTTGCACCAGGATGTATCACTTGTTAGAAATTCAGTTAGCTATCCTTAGGCAAATCAGCTTGATTAATGAACTATCAAATAGCAAGATTCTGTGTTCATCAATATAGTTTTAAGGTACCTGGACTGAAGGAGCTGACAGATCTAGAAATAAAATCAGTATTCTTCTTGTAACCCATTGTAAACAAGCTGTCAAGCATCACTGTGGTCTCCTTTGAAATAGCTTTAATGAGTAAATAGAGAGAATAAAAGCAGAAAGACAGTGTCAAAAATGTAAGCCCAACATAATTGTTGTTCTTTTTTTTTTTCTTTAACCTATTATATTGCTTTAGGTGGTAGTGGCTGTATTTCTGCTGCCAACGAGCAAATTTTCCCTAGTCCTGACTTAGACAATTTTGACATAATTTTGTCAAAAGTTAATACTTCTAGAATAAGTATTGCTGCTTTTCAAGAGCAAGGAGCTAGAAAATGTTGGAATTGCTCCCTGATTCTGATACTTGTGACTTTCATAGGACAGGTAAAAAGCTTATTTAAAAAAACAAAAAAGGAAAAAAGTGTATGTAGCATTGTATTTTAGCAAAGAAGAGCCCCAGAATTACGTTCTCCTACTAGGTGTCCGCTTTTTTCTTTTAACTCACTTTTTGTGAATGAAGAAGTCTGCATTTTATGAAAGGTAAAAATACATCCAAACATATGTAATTTCTGTTCTTCAGGCTGCCAGGAGAAGCATTCTTTTTTTTTTTCCTGTCAGTTAACTCCAGGTTTCTTATCCACGGCTTTGGTTGTTGCCGAGTTAATATCCTTTGGGCTCCTGCCTTCGAATGTATTTGGCTGTCTGGTTTACACTTGATCTGTTCCCATTTATTTTATTTCATTTCTAAATTTCCCATTGAAGAGATCCTTATTGCTCGCCTGTCTTGTGAATCTCCCCCCAGGTCGGTGACACCGGTGGCAGCAGCGCCTTTGCAGGTGCGCTGGGACTTGGCTGGCTCACCGGATTCCCGCGAGTGGGCCTGGCTTGGGCTTGATAATGAGCCTCCAACAAGAGGAAAAAAAGTTGTGAAGTTTGCTTGCTGTTGCTCACTGGGATCGAACAGCTTGTCTTTTCTTTTGAGGAACATTTAAACTTAACACTCAGGAGGCAAACTGCTATTTCAGTTTGCAAGTGGATTCGGTTATTCAAATGCACAGGCCAGAAAATGAAGGGGATTCTATTTAAACAGTGTGCTCCGAAGTCACAGATGATCTTTTTGATGTCTGTATTTTGCAAATGGAAATTTTCCATTTTCCAGCGCTAGCATTTGTTCAGAGGCTGTGTGCTATCTAAATCTGCTTTTGTGGCTGTTCATTTGCATTTTTGCTATGCTATATTGCCTCCCATCTTCTTCCCTTGGCCCCCCACTCTTCTATATTGAATTCCTATTTTTGCTGCCTCCACTCTGTCTTGCATCTCTGAAGGCTCAATCACGCAAGGTGCTGAGCAGTCTCTGCTGTTTGTTCCGAGTGTTCAGCACCTCGTCAGGTTTACAGGTGAAAAGGGAAATCCAAACCATCTGCATATTTAAGACTTTTGCTGGGAGAGAGCAGGAGGAAGGTGGAGCTGTTACCCACTCAGGTAACAGTCTGGCTTCTCCTGCAGCTCCTGACATTTTCCTAGTTGCGAGAACTGCTGGTGCTACTGGCCAGTGCGTCTGATGGGGGGTGTGTGGAAATCTTGCGTTGAAATTTTACGGCATGATGTGAAATACTCGCAGTAGTCAGGTGACATAGCCAAAATGGTCCTTCCTGGACTTAAAATAATGGCCACAGCAAACCTTGCGTGTTCAGATAGACCTCTTGGTCAGAATGCGCGATTTTCTACTTCCTTAGTATTTCTTTTTTGTTTCACCCTGTACACATAGGTTCTTTCTTCCCCCAAACCTGGTTACATCCACTTCTACAAGCAAACCGCTTAGAAAGAAAAACTGCGTTAATATCCTGAGGGAAAAGTGAGAAGGTGGGGAGAGAAGCACAACAACTTAATTCTGACAGTTGAAAGAACAATCTGAAAGTTGTCAGGCTCAAAGTATCACGTACCGTCAAGTAATCACAACTCACTTCTGCAGATACCGACCCTCAAACAGTCTATTTCACCCTCGGGGAAAGCAGGGGGGCGGAGAAAAAAGAGCGTAAGCAAGAGTATCGCTGGAGTATCACACACTACCATGAGAGATAGCGTATTTAAAGCTGAGCAGTAAAACCACAGGGCTGGGAGCCGGGAATTGCAGGCTTCTCCTCCCATTCCTATCTTTTTTCTTCTCTCACCTCTAGTCTGAGCTTCCGAGGGACCACACGGTACTGGCCAGTTTGGACTTCAGTAGGAACTGAAAATACTCAGTAGTTTACCCAACCTGGCCTTTCTTCTGAATCTGTTTCGGCAGGTTTGGAAGCTGGGGTGGTGGTAGTGCTCCACAGTGCTCTTCCGGGTGGGCAAGAGCGCCCAGTTAATGCCTGTACAGAGCTCTGGGAACAGAACACTTGTTTTGCAAAGGTTTTTCTCCTGAAACACGGGGCAAATACTTGTGTAAGAGTGGCACCTTGTTCCTACCGTGTGGCACAGGGCTGGTACCTAAATGCCAATAGTTAATAATTATTAATGCCTGGTGATGAAAGCACAGTGTATCTGTGTAGTATACGCAGATACATAGGCAGTATTTTGAGCACGTGTATGGCTTTCTGCACTGCCCATTTCTTTCAGTTGCTTCCTTTTGCTCGTGAGCTAACTAGCTATGGGGCAGTTATAGGAATCCATAACAAAACCCTCTGCTTACGAGAACAGCAAACTGCCAGAGTAAAGCGTGATATTTCCATGTTCCTGTCATGTGCAAGCACGTGCCCACAAACCAAAACACAGCTGGCAAGTCTAATTTTAGCTCTACCAGCCTTGAGAAGTGTCCCTTTAAAGAAATTCTTTTTATAATTCTTTTTTTTCTGAAGCAATTTGGTTGATAATACAGCAGCTGACAATCCTGCTGCAATACTACTGATGATTTAAATAAAAACAAAAAGAAACTGCTGCCCCACATTTTTTCCCCCCAAAATTTATAAATAGGCAAAGCCACTGTAGAAAGGCCCAGGAACTTGATGACGTGTTAAAGAAATAAGCGATTTAAAAAAAAAGAGAAACGCTGGGATTTATGTACAAGAGGAAACATTTTGTTATTCACGCACTTTCTTACCGGTTATCTTACTGTCGCAAGACATACTCTTCCTTCCAGTCTTTCAGAGGAAAAATATTTGGGACCGCTGTGCTGACACAGGTCCAGCAGGCCTGGGATTTGTGGCAGGTGTGGGGCCGCCCCCCGGGTGCGGGTGCCTCACCTGGCCCTCACCGGGGCCCGGGCGGC
>NW_009224633.1:21044-21507 GCF_000690835.1 Fulmarus glacialis | reverse complement strand
GTTAAACCACGACAGGGAGGTGCGCAATATTGCTGTAAGCTTTGTTTGGCAGTATGCTACGCAGATACAATGTGGTGACATCAGCTTTCTGAGGAGGAGCGCTGGTGACTGGCTTCTTGGTTTGCTGCAACCAAAGCTCACTCCCACTTCCAGCTATTCATCTCCTCCAGCTCCATCCCTTTTAGCTGCACTTGCTACTGTGTGTAGCTGGAGGTGGCCTTCAAACTAACCCTCACTAACTAAACCTTACAAGACTTCTCTGAGGGAGAGACAAACATTATTATCTCGTTTTATAGATGTCACAAAGGAACTGAGGCCCTGATTGAGTAAAAAGTTCCACGCATTTAACTTAAGTGAGCAGGCAAGTGCATAAGATTTACAAGACGGAAGATACTAGGCTTTAAATCTTAAGCAGACTTTGGTTATGCTCTCTTTATTAGACAACACTGTTTCATCTCTCATG
>NW_009224633.1:0-21024 GCF_000690835.1 Fulmarus glacialis | reverse complement strand
TGATCAAAATTCTTGAGTTGCTGTGGTCAGTAGCAGGTTATAGATTTGTTCCACATTTTTATCTTATCGTCTAAAGTCAGAGAATGTCAAAGTAAGATGTATAACAGGCTCGTCTTATCTCTTGTACCTCCTTGCTGTCTCAGCTCTACAATTCTATTCTTAGGCTTCTGTGTTCTAATCTCCATTGGCCAATTTTCCCCTATGTTTTAAAATGTTTCTGTTGCAGCAGCCGTAGCCAAGATAGTTTTTACTGTGTAAGTGGAAAAGTACTGCTAGTCTAATGAATGAAAATAGATGTCCAGGCTGCCTTAGTGCAGGCACCCTTATTTTAAGGCCAATGACAACTGAAAAAAAGTATGGTAAAATGTAGACCATTTCTGGCAGGTTTATTGAAAGAATAATGCTAAATACTATTGCCAGTTTTGTTCTTCTGTGTCAATCCTTACTGCTTTCCCCTTATCCCTTTATATGGAACTACTTAGTGAAAGCTATGCTGTATGCCTGGGCTTTATAACTGTTTTATAAAATCTATCTATATTTCACGTGTGAAATATTGAAATCTTGGATATAGTGCCTGATACAACATCAAAGGAGAATCACCCTCATTGATGTCTGTTCAATCCAGTCTGTAGAATTACATAAATGATGAAGGATGTCTGCTTTTTTGTGAGACAGGAGAAACCAGTACACTTTTGTAACTTTTTTATTCTCAAACTTAGATAAAAAGTATCTTTATGGTTTACTAGTCGGTGTCAGTGAATTTCAGGACATTCATAATTCTGTGTTTTTCTGTTGTAGGAAAGGGACAAATTCTACTTGACGCGGAGTGTCATATTGGAGTTACTGCAGGCACTCAAGTTAAAGTCACCCTTACCAGACATGAATTTGCTGCTGTTGGTGCAGGTACAGGAGATTCTCATGTAATTCTCATATTGATCCTGTCTCGGCCCAAATTTGGGGGGCAGAACACAGGGGGGAGGGGAAGCAAGTCCAACATGGTTGCAGAAAGTGCCAGCAATGTCAGGGAAGCAAGAATTTTTTGAATCAAAGTCCAGTTACATTTATACATTTGTAGGTGCATACATTTAGACTCCCACACTAAAATTTAAGAAACTAAATTGGGAATCCACGTTTGTCAGGATGATAATGACCTCTGCATCATTGCTGATGTATTGAGGATCATAGAATATATCTCGAGTTGGAAGGGACCCTTAAGGATTGCGTCCATTGAACTTCATACCACGTCCCAATGGGGCAGCTGCCCCAACTGCTGCCTTGTCTTCATATCATAGCCTCAAAACCAGTGAGCAGTTTGTGCAGGAAGGGCTGCTAGTTGATCATGGGCCAGAACTCAGTTTCTGTCTATTCAGGCAGGCAGTAAGCTGTCTCCAGTCCCTGAAGGCCGTTCTCTTTTAACATGGAATTTTCCAGCAAAGAATACATAGACAATATTTCTGTTCCTTTCATTCTGTGGATTGCTGAGGTAGGAGTTAAGCTAGCTTTTTCATAGGAAAATCTGAGGAAGTAAGATACAAACTTGTGAAAAATCTTTCTGCCTCCAAAATGCCAACTTGGCGCTGTTTGGCACCAAAAGCCTGTCACGCAGAAACAATTTACTGAAGGCCATGAATTTTAATCACAGGTAGTGGGCTCTCATTGTTTACAATGAGCTAACCATTATATGCGTTTAGTAACTTTAAATGATAGGGGACCAGCATAACAGCACTCCATAAGGTTCAAGCAAGATGTTTGTTATGTAGATCATTCCTAATGCTCCAAGCATCACAGCTCCATTCACTCCTTCCCCTCCCATTATGGGGTCAAAGCTTCATACAGCTTACTATGGGCTCATTTTCTTTTGAGTACTGGTACATTACTCATAATAAATAAGTGGTTGCCAGTTGACAGAGAAATAATACTGACAAATGAAATTATATAGCAGTTAGGATAACTCTGAAAACAATTATTATGCGATCAGTGTTAGGGGAAGAAGTTGAGGTGGGGAAGAATAACACTTGGGATTTTTTCTTTTGATGGCAAAGTGTTATTTTTTTTAATCCATTTTAATTTAAAAAGCAGAAATTTGTCTCCTTTTTTTTTTTTTTAAGCCCAGACTTCTTTTTTTGGTTCCAGCCAAGACCATCAAATAACTTAACAACCACCAACCTCTTTCTGTCTTACGGGTGCAGTGGTACAGCTTGATACCATGTGCATTTTGTGTTCGTTGACTTGAACTGACTTTTCCTGTATTACAGAATAAAGCAATTTTTCTGCATTGCTCCATTGTATAGCTCAGTCCTATGGCTACCCCAAAGGGTGACAATCCCACAGTCTAGTCAATCCTGAATTCCTCATGTGAGAATGCAAACATGCCACGTCAGTTTTGGCAGTGGGATTTAACTGGTAAACACTTGTCCTTCACATTGAGTCTATTGCCTGATAGACACAGTAAGCAAAACTCTCTCTTACATTATCTTTATCTCGTAAAGATAAAATGATAATTGCCTGGGTTTTCCTCCTAGCACTGTTCCCATATGCTGTATTCACTTTGGGATGTATTCATACCTTACACAACAGCACCCAATGTGGATATAAATGTCTTTTATGATGTCTCTCTTTCAGTGGCTGATGAAGTGATTCATATTTCCTGCTATCCAAAGCAGCCAGCTTCTGTTTTTATGCAGTCAATGGTAAAGAATAGGGGTTGTATTCAGACCATCTGCCATAGATGCCTACTGGAAGCATGATGACTGCTTCTCCCATTGACTGTGCAAATTGGCAGCCCTTGGTAGTATGTGGTCTGAATCATTCAACAGCCTCTTATTTAAGTACCATAGTAACCACTAAGCCCATCTTAAGCACCGTTGTAATTTGAAAAACCTACTAGTAAAAACACATATCTGATTATTTTAATTTTTTAATGTCATTAATAGAACGAAGGGATTGGTTCACCTCTTTACCACACAAAGCCACTGCAATATTAATTCAAATTGTATGGTTTTGAATCCATAAAGCTGTGGCAGGGTTAACACAGCACAAAATGGAAATGGTTTTAATTTCCAAGACAGTCATGTCTCCATGGACATTAGCCTGTATACAAGATTCTATACAGACAGTGCACACAGTGTACAGAGATTCAGTCAAAATGTTCGAGATAACAAAGGAGCTAGGAGCACTTTAATTTAATGATAGATCAGTCGTGGGCTGACTTAACAAAGGGATTCCTAAGAATGTACGTTTGACACCCACATTCATCCAGATTACATGGTGCCATCAGTGTCACTGGTGACATCAGTGCTAATATGAGAGTTAACTTTATCCCACTTTACAAAGAATGAGAATTTTAACCAGATCACCCCAATCATTGCATAGGTGTCCTGATGATAAAGGGTACGGAAAGTCTGTCTCCTTGATTTGTCCTAGCAAATGAAAGCCATCATGTACATGCTGCTGTTCCATGGGTTTCCGTAGGAATTGCTTCTTCACCCAGCATTTTGCTTCCTGGTACTTTTCTCCGCTCACATTTCACCAGCACACATCTTCAGGATTTCCATTGACTTCGAATTATATTAGTGTCTCATTAGGATTTGCTTGTTCAGTCAGGCTCGAAGGTTCAGTGTATCTGTTTTGTTTAGGTGACTCCTATTTTGCGCCAGACCTTCAGATAATGTAAATCAATGTATATCTAGTGGTTCCAGTTTATGTGTCTGTGAAGATCTGGTCTATTAATTACTGAATGGAAGGATTTAAAGTTACATATAATACGTTTATAAGAATATGTATTTTAAAAACTCTGATTATGAATGGCAGTATAATATAGATAGATTATGGTAATTCACTACATCAGCAGACGTTCTCATTTAGACATTATTCTGCAGCTGTATCTCAGCAGACAATGCTAGTAAGAGGCATGGAGATTATTTGCCCATTTCTCATCTTTTTGCAGTGTGGGGGTATTTTTCTTTCCTTTTTTCTTTACATATGGCTGGCATTAAATTTCCTGCCAGTGACATCTTAATGTATTATAGTATTTGTAGAGGGAGACAACATAAATGACGGTGAATTGGACTGGAAATGTAAGAAATTTTTCATTTTGAGTTTGGTTTCCTCATCCTTTTTTGACTGCATTGCAACTTTAGGAAGGATCCTTGGAACTGGCAGTTTGATGGTGAGAAAGATAAGCTAAACAAGGCCTAATTATTCATTAGAAACAGAATGGAGTTTGTCACCTGTTTTTCACATATAAATTAATATCTCTTATTTAACCCAAACTCCTCTGTGCAAAAGATGTAGAAAGCTTTCAGGAGGCCAGTAGAGGTTGCTTTGGCTGCTGCTTTTTATTATTGTTCTTAAAAGATGTTGTCTGAAATAAATGACATTTGTCTTTGGCAAAGGTTTTTTGTTGACTTATATGGTGAGTGCTGTACAATGTACGTAGCAGTGCACTGAACTCACTGTTGGATGCTAAATCTACTCAGCCAAATTCTACAGTGAATTATGGTCCTTTTTTGCAGCTCATGTAGTACAAAGGAACCCTAATCTACACAAATGGTTGACTGAGAAATCCTTCATACAGGAAGACAACATACCTGTTGTCCAGTGGACCCAGCGTCAGCGTTGCTCTTTCTTAGAGAGGGTGCATTAGGAGAAAATCTGTCATCTAGTTGCCTAAGTCCATTAATGGTCCTTCTTTTAAAAGAGAAGTGGAGAGTCATGGTTGCTGTTTGAACTAAGACTCATCTGTCTTTACTGGATTGATACAGCCCATAACCCTAAGGCTTTCTTTTGCTTCCCATGTAATTATTAGAGCTGTGGTATAGAAAAGCACCAGGCTATTTCTCAACTGAAATATGAGTTAGATTCCTGTTTTATTTCCATTTGGCTTATTCTGGTGTAAAATAAGTTCTAACCAGAAGAAGAGTCAACTGGAGCCAGGCCTATGTCTGAGGATACCTAATTAGATTATTAATCTAAACTCAGACATGTCTTCCTGGTTATTTATCCCAAAGAACAGATTCTTCGTCAAGACATAGGTTGAGTAGTTTCCAAGTCTTGGTAGGCAGTCTGAGTTCAGATTAAATCTGTCATTGAAAGGTAAAGCTTGTGGAAGTGTAAGAGTAAGTAAAAAGGTCTGTAAAAGATATTTGGAAATATTTTCAAGAAGACCGGTAAGTCATTGAGAATACTGCTAACACACACGCAGCAGACAATTGTAAAACATATTGTGTAGTCAATACCTGTCTCAGTTTGTGAAGATACCATGCTATTCATTTTCAAGAAAGACAATTAAAGCTTAGACCTTAGTTTCACAGTTCTTTTCTGTCTGCTTTTTCTTAGAAAGTTACATTGCATCCCTATGGACAGAAATTGCTCAAGTGCAAATACAGTATTAGGACAACAAGTTTTAGGAACAAGCAAATCATCTGCAGGGTGTTCAATGCATTATTGGAGCTTATAATAATTAAATAACAGTATTAGCAGGTCTAATGTATGAATGATGTGGACATCAGAGATTTTGGGTCAAGGAATTTGGAAATAAAAAGAAGCAAAAAAAAAAAAGCAAGGAAAATAAAAGCATAACAAAAGCAATTAGAGATATTCTGCTATAACAGAATGATACTGACCTCTCTGAAACAGCTTGTATTTTTGTAGTATTGTGGCCTGTTTTATGCAGAAGTTATAGCCCACCATACCAGTATGTTCTGAACTTCAAAATTTTTCATGTAATTCATCACTGTACAACTTCAGTGAAAGTGTTGTAATATCACAGTGAAGAACGTGGCATGCGGCCTTATCATCCTCTGTCATGATTTACTCTATAAAGAAAGATGAACACTTGATGTATGCAAGGAATAGCAAAGATAAATATTTTTGCTCATAAAGAAAGTCTGATTTATTATATAACATTGTTCAAATTGCTCCTGCACAACATATATGTGTTAATTAAGCACATTAAAGTAAAATTTTTTTCATTAAAATTAGCTCATTTATAATGGTGAGTTAACTAGGTTGTTTATAAAGAAAGAGAGCCCTAAAGGCAAATTACCATGAATAAAAGCAAGAAGAGATCCGAACCGATTTTAATAAAGTCATGAATAACTTCATTATTTCAGGTTCCTCCAAAAATAATTAAAAAATAACGTGTCTTTAATTTCTTCTTAGTTTGTTTGTGCAGATGCTGGAACAAAATTAGCTGAGTCAACAATCTTGCATAAACAGATGATTGCCTCTATGCCTGGAGTAAGTACTGAATCAAACTCCATCTTTTAGTTTTGGTTTTTAAAAAATGTAACTTACTCAGCATGTTTTGCTTCATTTTAATGTTCTTTCCTTTTCATTTCTCTTCTGGTTGGCAAGGTGTATTGCAGGCAGAGGTTGAGGTCCTTCTTTCTTTTTATTAATGTTGGAAAAGTTCTGAACCTGATGTTGCTTCCCTTACTTTCACTGATAATCTTTAGTCATGTAACTGACTTTAGCTGGAGCCTGTGCTCACGAAGACAACATGTGGGGAACAGACCAGCTGAATGCCTCAAAAAATGGTAGCAGGGAGGAAAGCTACAAGCCATTGCCTCCATTCTCACAAAAGATTGTCTGGTTAAAGAAGGGAGTTAATGGTATTTTTCTGGTAATGTCGGCATTCATCTATATCCTGCTGATGAGTGTAGCTAAATTACCAGTAGTCATAATTGCCTAGGTGCTGAATGTGCACCTTGTGAATATGCAAGGAAGTAGCATAATTGGAGGTCTTGACTTGTTCCATTACACATGTGACTTGAGTACGCGAACAGATGGATGAGGGTTAGCCCAGGTCCGCTTCACAAGCTGAGGAAAACTCGTTTCCCTATATATGTGTGTCTGTCAGCTTTAGGGGTGACCTAGTAGGATCTTTCCCATATATCTTCTGAAGTGTGTGATTTTTGTAATGCAAATCTTTAATAACATCTTTCCTCCCCACAGAATATTTTAATTTATACTTGCTTTAAATAGATAGACTAACATTGGTGTTATAAGGTGTGATAGGAAAGCAATCATTTCAGAAGAAATCATAGAGAATCAGGCTGCCGGCTGCTTGAATGAAACAGAATAGATGGTTGGAGAGAAGTCTTTTGCAACTGAGCATTATTTTCAGAGGTCTGAGTATAGTATCTTTTATAATTGTATTATTCAATATTTTAGAACCCATGTGGGAATCCTTAGTCCACATAAACTGGATGGAGGATATACTGACAGGGCTGCCAGTGACCTTGTTTTACTGTTTGTTATTCTGTCAAGGGAACTGACAGGCATAGCATTTGAAAAACCAGAAGGTGATGTAGTTCAACACTATGTGGATTGATATTAACATACAAAAATGAGAAGCACCCAGGACAGTTGCTTAAAAATAGAATGCTAGCAGTTTTTCAGATTTCAGCCACTAAAACTCAATTATGGCTTAATAATTTTGTGATCAAAACTAATTCTGGTTCATTTGTATATTCAGATAGGGTAATCAGCTTCTGTGCTTCAAAGTGTGGGTAGTTAAATAGAGGTCAGAGAAGAGTAGTTTTCCCCTGTAAACTGTAGTGCAATGTTTTCCCTGAACCTGTGACTTTGAATACACTAGTTTTTGGCGACTTCAAAAAGATACCTAATTTGATAATTTCATCATTTAGCCTCAAAAGTTAGACATTGCTTTTACTTGGCCCGTAAGAATGAGGCATTCATAGTTCCCCTTGAATTCAGCTAGCATTATCTTCACCTCAGACTATTAACATGTAAACAGAAGTTTATATGATACCTAGTGGGTCAGTCGTATCACCTTCTGAAAGCTTCTCTCCAGGGTTCTCTGGTCTGTTTGAAGCCTTTATTTAATCTGATAGCTTTGTTCTGTCGACTGCTTTGCATACCTTGGTGCACGTCTTGTACTAGCCAAAGGCCAGATTTGTATTTCTCACTGTGTTCTAGGAAAAGGATTATGAAAATTTGTACTGTGGGAGTACAACAAGCACCACATTGAGTCCTTTTGTTTTTCCTTTGAGGTCATTCTTGCTCTGGCACAGGTCGCTTCTCAATGCTTACACCTTTATGGTCAAACTGGAGCAGTTCATGAAGGATTTCATTATCCCTTATAGTCCTTGTCTCCTGTTTTGAAAATTGCAACTAGCTTAAGGGCCATCAGAATGCTCTATTTTGAATGATTTTGCCTTAGGAATATCACGGAAACATTTGTTAGTTTAAAAAAAAAAGAAAGAGAAAGTAATACTTAAATTTCAGTGATGTTCATTTTAGTGATGTTTACACATAAAATACCTGAGGCCAGTCATTTAAACTGTTTTTCCATCATGATTAATGTGAACATAAGGGCATCTGTGCCTGTGACTGAATTTTATTTTGTGGGATTGTAGCTGATTGTTTCCACTTGCAGAAATGCTCAGCTGCTTGAAGAACTGAGTTGTTAAATTCTCATCGACTTTTTAAGACTTTGATTCTGGACCGCTGTAAATTTCAGGATGACATGACAAGGATATTCTTGAAAGTTTCATCAGTTAATCTTTTATTGCTGTCACAGATAGGAGTATTTTATGATGCATGAGGAAGCTACAGTGACTGGGCTATGTTTTTATACTTATCATCAGATAAGAGAGCATATTACAGTGAGAAGAAAAACATCAAAGGATACCTACTCCTAATTAAAGTAATTTAATTAAAAAGTAAAATAAAGAATTTGAGACAGACAAATTATGTACTGGTGAACAAGAAACAAAGACAAAACCATGAACATGTTCAAAACCTGGTATTTAAATTTGTTTCTTTTATGTTCTAGTGTGGAACAGCAGCAATGGAATGCATGAGGCAGTATGTTGGGGAAGTGCTGGATTTCATTGCAGATATGCATACCTTAACAAAATTAAAGGTTGGTTCTGGGCATACATTGATCTAAAGTGTAGGTGCTTTTTTAACAAAAGTATGTTTTCTGTAATGAACGTGCCTGGGAGAAACGTTGGAAGTCTTTGAGGTTTTTTCTTTCTTTTTTACAAAATGTTAGTACTGTTATAGATTAGACACTTCTGGGGGATCAGTAAAAAGTGTCTTTTGCAGTGTTGAAATAGAGACTGATTCAAACAGTGAGCACACAATAAAAATGCAGGCTTGATTTTTCTGAAATGATGATGATAAGCTAATGTCATACCAAAATCACTGGGAGAAGTAGTTGTGTTTAATATATGGAAACATAAAACTCCTGGCCTGTACAACTAATTACACTCTTCTGGAGGAATCCTGTCTCTCTTATATACACAAACAGACACTTAAGTTAATTGAAAGTTCAGAGGTTATTACAATGCAGTAATTGACCTAAAAAAAAAGGGTCCTTTTTCTTATGGATGCTGTTGTTTTCATTGTCAGGTTATACTATGTTGAGGTGGGGAAAACTGAGTAGTTCTTACCTCTGTAGTCCAAATTGCTTTTTGGTTTCTGTACATTAGTTTGATGCCAAATTGTAAGAGGAGTGATAGGAAAATACTTCTGTCAACATGAAATATTTTATTTAGGAATGAATTTCCTGAAAACATCCTAGTAATAAGTAGCTGGTCAAAACCTAGAATTTCTGTTTCATGGGGGAAGCCAGTATCTATTCAATTTCCTACAAAATGGAAATTCTTTAAGATGTTTTAGAAAAGAACTAGGCTAAGTAACATTGCTGCTGTATAATAGGAAATAATAGAAGTGTAGCTGTTTTAATTGCTAGCTAAGTAGCATCTATTG
Organism: Fulmarus glacialis; assembly: GCF_000690835.1. Taxonomy (NCBI): domain Eukaryota; kingdom Metazoa; phylum Chordata; class Aves; order Procellariiformes; family Procellariidae; genus Fulmarus; species Fulmarus glacialis. The sequence goes on along the minus strand of NW_009224633.1, from coordinate 11,280 downwards.
TTAATAGCTTACATGAAGAATTAATGTAATATTTCAGCTAATTTATCACTAATAGTCAGTCATAATGCTGTGGAAGGGGCAATATTTATTCTATTTAGCGTAACACTATCCCATTAGGTAGTTTTATTGTACCATCTGACACTGAGTACTGAGTGAGTACTGAGCTGGAGGTGAAACTTTGGTGGTTAAAATCCTCCTTTTTGTAGAGGGAAAACACCTGTCTTATAGTGGAACCATCTGTCACTTCTCAATGCCAGGGAAAGTTAGAGCGTAAGTTAGAGCGTAGTCTTTTGAGCTACATACTGGTACCCTGCACAAGAGTGGATTTCCTTCAGCACATAAAATGGAGGCAGATGTGTGACTGGGCCCTGATGCTTCTAACTTCTGCAAAGCTGGCAAGACGAATGTTGTGGGAGTGCAGCAGAGGCACCGTTACAGATACGGAGGAGAGTCTGTGCTGTCAAAGATGCAGCCAATGCTGAAATCTGGCAGTAGAGTTTTAGTCCTTGTACACCAGCAACTCGGTGATCCAACAGAAGTTTGTCAACTGAAAGAAGTAATTTCATCACTGGGCACAGTCAAGTAGCTGCCAAGCTGCTTTTATGTGATCTAAAGCTCAGCTGACAGATACAGAAAAACAGTGCTGTCCTGTTCTGGCTAGTACGAATCACATTGCCATCACTTACATGCCTGGGCTTTGGCGCATGTGGTCTTCTAAGGAAGTTCTTTGACCAAGCTCTTGCATTTGTTTCTAACCTCAAGAGCTACTGTGCTTCTATAACACAGAGTGCATCTGCTAATAAAGGGTGTTGATGGTCTGTTTTCCTGCTAAATCAGTATAATGTTTCCCTGAAAGGGCCCCTCTACTACTGCACCAGTCCTCTGCTGAAAGTTACTGGAAGTGCGCTGGAGTGTTTCATGCCACAAGTTCATGCAAGCATTCTGTGGCAGGCAAGACAAAATAAATGATAACATGTAGTGGATTTCGATACTGGAGTTTGTTTATGAAGCAACGAGATGAGAACTTTTGCCCTACTAGTTTCTCGCACACTCATTTGCTCACTGTCCCCCTGCCCCCTCCATCCCACCTCATGCTCCAGAGGGGACACCTTATTGCAAGTTAATAATACTTACCACAAAGGAAGAAGAATCCCAACTAAGCTGAAACTCATGTCTCTTGAAACTCACAGTAAGCTTGTTTTACTGGACAAAATATCCCTTTTGTTAAGTTCTTACCCTGTTGGCCATATGGCTTGAATCCGATTGAGTTTTGAAAAAATACTCTAATAAGGGAAGCAGCCTTTTGTGCTGGCGTAGAAATTTACTTCAAAGCACAAACTAATTAATCATTTTCAGCTAAATTGGATTGCCTTCTCCCTCTATACTTTAAAGTTATTCACCTGTTTCTTTTACAATTCAGAACTGCTTTCAGAATAGGTAGGCAAATGAGTCATAAATGAGGGAGAGATACACCTGGCTTGCCAGTTCTACAGAAAACAATGAACTTATCTGAAACCAGGAATGGGGAAAATTTATATATATATACTTGCAGGTATCCTCTCTCCTGTGTGAAATGTTTCTGTAGAAAGCTCTCTGCCATTTGCACTTTTTCCTTCTGCCCCTTCTCCCTTGAGCTGTAGTCTGATTTTTAGAAATGCTCTTACAATGCTTAAGATGATAATTTCTTATGCTCAGTAGGACTATTCATTAAATTTTTATACACGGATGTAGGTAGGACATGAACTAAAACTTTACCCAGTTCTTCACTTTTAGATTTTGAAATTAGATGAGAAGCTTCCCAAATGTGTAGTCTGGCTATTTAAAACTAAATCACAAACAAATGGTCTAAAATTTCATGTTGTTTTGATTTAGCCATGTATTACAGGAATCTGAGAACAAGATTAACGTAATAGGAGAGTCAAATATGACCATAATTTTATGTACTGTAAAGAATAAGCTTTGGCTGTCTTTGGAAAATCAAAAGGCAGTTCTTATTTAATCAGACAAGATAAACTTACTCTGTGGTTCCAACATAGTTGGGAAAATATTTGTAAGCATCTCTAAGTTTACAAATAGTCAGAACTTTAAACAAATTCACAACATCTAGATTCAAATTCTTGTACGCTCATTTAATATATTTACTTGTGTTGCTTGGGATTTATTAACAGAAGTGTTCGTTCCTAGGAAGTGAGTCCTAAGATTATTCAGTTGTACAATTTCTTACTATGAGTATGTATTATCAACAGCATCTGGACTACCAAACTAACACAAAGAATACTGTATGATTTATATGGCCCGTAACAATCCCAACAGCAAAAGTTTAATCTTGGCTTTCAAATTTTGAAATTTCTACTCTCTGTAGAAATTCAGTGAACAGAAATAGTTCAAGTTGTTTATTCATTTCCAATGTCTTATTTTGCGTGTCTGAGAATAGTTTCTTTGAAAGAGGTTAATTATTTTCAGTCCTGTGTATTAGCAACTACCGCATTATAAAAAAGGTATAAATATTAATTCTCAAGATAATCACATTCCAGTTTATTGTTTCTGTTCAGTTTATTATCTTTTTTTCCCTTTGGAATAACATTTTAATTCGTAAAGCTCAGCAAGGTTTCATTTAGAAAATTCCACCATTTTTGAAGAAGTATGATGTATGTGCCTCCATACCTGTCTATCTTTTTACCTGGCTCTATAACAGTGTCATTAGATATTCATGCTGGTACATTATTTTTTTTTTCTCGTGAAACAGACTTCAAGTAAGTGATTTTTGAGAGTGTAAATTGCAGGGGTCAGATACTTATCTGTTATAAAATATTATTGGTCCACTGATTTTTATCCTGTTATAATGATTTAATAACTGATGACCTGGATTTTCTTGTGTAAAGCATATGGCTCTCCTTTAAGCAAGCAAACGCACTCAGCATGTGTTCTGTTAATCTAGTTATAGAAGGTAATGCAAAATTAGCTTAATCAGAAATATAGAAGTATCTCAAGAAGCAACAGTGAAACATTCCTTAGAGCTGACAAAGCAGGATAATAAATTATCTTTCCAGGCATAAATATTTGCATGTTTCTTGGTAAAAGGTTTAGCCCTGTTATTTCCAGGGCTTAAAGGCATTTGTAGCAGCTGAATAGTGCAACATAGCCATATTGCTGGTGAATGAGTGACAGCTTATTTCTGTATGTATAAATGGAATAGTGCACAGGGAAGGCATTTCCTGCCCAGATGCTATCTTGTTAAATGGTTAGATTCTTTCATCTTCACTTAAGCTGTCTGGATGTGCAACCATTAGTTTGCATTCATCAGCTGTTGAGTTTGCTGATACAAAAGGTGCCTATACATTTTGCACAATTCATATTTTGCGTGGGCTCTTGAAAATGTGGCCCTCCATGGAAAGATCTGCATCATAAAGCTGTTCCTAATGTAGGGACTGGAGAAATTTTTAAGATCTATTTCTGAGTCTTGTTCTGTAGTTTTGTAGATACAGTTAGAGACTCTGAGAAAGGAATTGAAGGGAAATGAAATAGAATATGCTGTTGCTTGGAAGAACTTAGTTCAAGTGAAATACTCTTTTCAGGTAGGAAATCAGATCTTTGCCTTGCAGAGTCACATGAAGACTTGTTCTCAGCCACTGCATGAAGACACGTTTGGTGGACATCTGAAAGTTGGTTTAGCTCAGATTGCTGCTATGGAAATTACACGGGGAAACCACAGAGACAACAAAGCTGTGATCCGGTATTTGCCTTGGCTTTACCATCCTCCTTCTGCAATGCAACAAGGGTGAGAATGCTTTTGCACAAAAAGGAATACTAAAATGAGTTAGAAATCTTCACAAAATTCTGTGTTTATTGCCAGATTTCATAGATCAGACTCGCAGTAGGGGAAGGCGGCTGTGGGACATCGAAACAGCTGGTCTGGTCAGCAGTTCCCTGATTCTTAACTGAGGAGTTCATCAATGCAATATTTAAAGTACATGCTAAAGGGACAGTGGCGGTAACTCCATTGGCTTGACTGGTGGTACCCTGGAAATTAACTTGATTCTCGATCTAGATACAGACAGTGAAAAGCACACAGGTACTTGATCAGTCCTAGAATCATAGAAAATATGCTGGGGATTACAGAGAATACAATGGGAAATGTCCTTTGAAATTATGGAGTACAAATGAGTGAGAACTGTAAGTGTAAACCCATTGATATGATGATAAAAATACTAATTTCATCTGATTAAAGTTAGATGAGAGAAATCCTGCTCTTCAAGACATGTTTTTTATTCCTTTTCACTGTGAGAAATCCTAATCTGCAGTGTTTTATCTACAAAAAGAAGGGAGATACTGTCCCTTGTCTTACAATGACAACAAACAAATGTTTTAAGTGTAGACCATTGGACTGTGTTTCAACAAGCCTGTATTCATGTCCCAGCTTTGTCCCAGACTACCTGCCCCAGGATTCTGGGGACTAAGCTGCTTAAGCTCCAGTCCTGTAGATTCGTCTGCATGTACTTTCATGTAGAGCATATCTAGTTTTGGAAATACGGAGTTGTTATCTCCTTGTGCTTTAGTTTCTTACATGTAAAAAAAGGACTATGTGTTCTGAATTGAAGGTAGTGAATTCCTTTAAGACCCTATAGGTACTTAAGGAAAAGCATCGTATCAGAGTCTGTTAAAAAAAAATTAATGGAATGCCTCTTTGGTGCTATGAGTCAATGACATCAAATTAGAAATTAAAAAAAGTAGTGAGAGTGGCCTAGTAAGTAGTGATTTATTGATCGAAAAAACATTTTTTTTTTCCTGTGCCTGTGAATTCAAATGAGTATGTAATCTGAACTTGGTAGCAGCAAGGGGACAGACAAGATGACACCAGAAAAGTGTTATTCCTTTTTAGATTATATAAGCACATTGCTTTACAATTAGACATTGCACTAGGTGGTGAATGAATACTTAAGTATCACAAAAAAGCATAGTCCCTGCCCTCAAAAGCATGCAGTCCAAATGTCCAAGGAAAAGAGAAATTAACTCCACTTTCTCGATGGAAAAGTGGAACACAGTGGAAGTAAGGCATGGCATCTGCCTGGGAGCTCTCTGTGGAATGAAGAATTTCCTGCCACTCCCCTGTCAGCCATGTGCTGTCCAGGGGAGCTGAGAGGAGCATTTCCACTTGGGCGACTCTTCCCATCTGATGACTTCTGTGTGAAAAATCACTGTGTATGAAACCAGTGAATCTGTGAATGTTTTAGCCTTTTATAGAGACTATTTCTTAGACCCACCAAATATGTTCTGTTGGACTTGTTAATGGTACATCAAGTCCACTAAGTTCTGCGTGGTTTTAGTCTTCCCATCAGCTGTACCAATGATCTGTGCCTCCAGCATACTGGGACTGCATCTGCCTAGTGTGCATGAGGAGACTTCATATTTTGCGGAAAACCAGAAAACTTAGCAGCATTGTAAAATCCGCTCTTTCTTGACAGGCCCAAAGAGTTCATAGAATGTGTCTCACACATTCGTTTGCTGTCCTGGCTACTTCTGGGGTCTCTGACACACAATGTTGTCTGTCCAAATTCTCCATCATCTTGCATGCCTATTCCACTGGATGCGGGTTCACAAATTGCTGACCACCTTATTGTTATTCTGATTGGGTTTCCAGAGCAATCAAAGGTAAGGGATTCTGTGTTTTAAGTGGAGATGCATTATATATTGGCCTTATTATTGCAAACAACTATTTATTTCTTCCTAAGAAAAAAGGAGGGGTAGAACCTTATTTTTTTTTAAAGAAATCTCTGTAGTTTTTCTTGCATAGCTGCCTCTTCATGCATAGAAAACTGGTGATGAAATCACTACAATTAAGTTTGAGGTTCAACTATTTCAAGATATGTCAGCACAGGAGTGAGGAAGAAAAAACTGAATTCCAAATTGAAGTTTTAGTAATCACCATCTCTATGAAGTTATTTATTCTAGTTGTGTAGTAGCATTGGATAACCTATAAATAATGTTATGATCAAAAGATAATTACAACAGTGATGGTTCAAGCACAACTTTTTTTCTCAAGGTGCTCTGGACAAGAAGAGTTATTGCAAATCATAAGCCATTTGTGACAGTAGTTTAACACAGATATAGCAGCACTCTTTGATACCAGCCAGATTTTTATTAGCAACAGAAGCAGAATGATCACACATTTATCTTGTACGTAAAATCCCCCTTCCTTTCCCCTCACCCGGCCAAGACACTGGTGCTTTCCATTAATTTCTTCGGCCTTTTTTTTGCTCTTTCAAATACCTCTTTCCAGTTACCAAGCAACCATTGCAATGTTTGGTGCAGTCATACTGCCACGGAGCATGAATCGTTGTTGCACTTGCAAACTGAGAAAACATCTCTGACCAGAAGCATCTTTCTCGCAATTAAGTAGTTAATGTCCAGCATTCCTGAAGGCTCAGACACTGTCATATGTAATACATATTAGCAAAGAGCCACGCTTGAGTATGCAAAATGAATTTCTGTGGTAGCTTTTCAAAACTTACTTTCCTTGACTGTGAGCAGTTCTGTCCCAGATGACAGATTAACAGAACAGATATAAGATGATATATTTTGTACGATAGCCTTCATTTCAGGTGATCAGAATCTGAAAGACTTACCCTAGCAGCATCTTTGAAACGCAGTATACATGCCAGAGCCTCCAGGCCTTCCACAGATTGCGGTAGAGTTTTCCATCAGGAAAGTCTCAGAACTAGTTCTGAGTAGCTGTTCTGCAAAACTAACCTTCTCTTTAAAGGGACTAACCTTAATGCCATACACTAAGATTGCATGGGAGTGTGTGTTTGCAAATGCAGTTTTTAGTCTGTAAATATAAAAACAGTTTTTAAACATGGAGAAGATGTTATCAAGTGAACCTGACTTACTAGTTCCTAATGTGGGGGAAATGTGGGAAGGTGAGGGGTAAGATTGCACAGTGGGATGCATGACAGAGGAGTGCTTTGATGAAAGCCTCTGCACTGTATCCCAATACACTTATTTAAATAAACATTTTCCTCTATTTTCTGTTTCTACAGACATCTGTTCTGCACATGTGTTCCCTCTTCCATGCATTTATATTTGCTCAGCTCTGGACAGTGTATTGTGAACAAACAGCAGTAGCTCCGACAGTCCAGAATCAGAATGAATTTAGCTTTACAGCAATCCTTACAGCCCTGGAGTTCTGGAGCCGAGTGACACCTAGCATCCTACAGCTAATGGCACATAACAAAGTGGTGAGTCAGGTGCTGTGTACAGATTTAGTACAGATTAAACTCGGAGGGCTTGGCTTTGTTTCAGTGGAATACGTCAGACTATGAATAACGTCATAAAGCAACTTTGATGCTTTTGAGAAATTAAAGGGAAAGCTAATTAGTAGTGGTTTAACCTCGCAGTGGGCCTGAAACAGGATCTAGCCGGGATCTGCCTGAAACAGAATCAAGAGCTAGAGTCGCTGCTTGTTGGATTAAGGGCTCCCTGCATCAGGTCTCAATTTATGTATCTTCCTGCTCTTCACAGTGGTCCTATTGTTTCATCTGACTCTGCCTTACAGGAGCAACTAAGTGTTTTGGGATAATTCTGTGAATATCCATTTGAGTATTTTTTACCATGTGATGGTGAAAAAAACCCACAAATGCTGACATTTGACTACTCATAACCCATTGGTTACTCATCAAAAATAAGCTAAATAAATATCTCTGGAAACATTTTTGAGTAATGAATCATTTGAAGGAGGTATCTCTAGAGATAAGGTTTGAAAGGGAAATGTTCACTCTGTCCAGAAATCATCCAGACCGTTTTTTAGAAATAACATTTAAGCATTTTTTTAACTCAACTACTCACTGTTGTTGGAGCAGCTTTGTACAATAAGAACCCAGAGGGGTTCAAGCAGCCTTCTCATAGGTGCTACCTTTGCTTCCCATTGACTAATGATTCTCTGTGCCTGCAGGCTTAGGGTTGAGAGCTTGTTTCTGATGGGCAAGACGTACTGTGTTTCCCACTTTCCACTTGTCAAAACTTTTTAACTTTAGCTGAGATGGTAACTAGTAGCTCTGGCTCTGGAGAACCTGATATTAGCTTTGAGTGAGAAAGATTCTTTATACATGGCCCAGTCCTCTTAAGTCAGGTGCTTTTAAGGTTTGGGATTTTCATTCTTTGTTTCGTTTTTTTTTTTTTTTTCTTTTTTAAATGGAGACCTGCTATCTATATGGAAATTATTTTATGTAATTCCCCTTTCCCCATGTGAAACATCTTCCACCCCAGGCAGGTATGGACCTTTGCCCTTTCAATTGTAATTGCATGGGCTGCACTTGAATGTCTTTGAACCAGTTGCTATTCCCTTGTGTCTTGTCCATATTAAGCAAGGACTACCTAAAGCTGTCTTTAAATGATATTTTAGCCTCTGACATCTAGTGAGGTCTCTGTGGTTGACAAGCCACTGACGGCAACAGTAGTTCATGAAGCTTCATTTGAATGAATGGGAAATGTGCATAATGCTTCTAAATAGCCAGTTGCTTAGTCAGACACAAAGGCTTCTTGTCAAGCCTTAGGACAAGAATATGACCTGGAAGTCCCAAGTTCCAATCCTTATTCTGAAAGTATCTCATTATGTGGCTTTAGTGCAAGTTATTAAACACTCTGCCTCAGCTATTGCTCTGTGAAATGCAGATAATAATACTTGCCTGTCTCACAGGGGTGTTGTGAGGTTAATTATTTAGTGTTTGTAAAGCGCTTTGAAGATGAAAAGCACTACATAAAAGCTAAGTTTATTATTGTCAAGGGGAATTTACACATAGTTCAGACAGGCACTGTAAATACTCACTGCTGGCTCAGGGTATTTGTCTTGTACCTATGAATTTACACAATATAAAACATAAAATGCTGTCTACTACCAAGTAACTGATATTTGCATCTGTCATAATTCGTGGTACAAAATGGAAGAATTATGGACTAGCTGCCAGTTCAGAACAATAAATTGTCTTTTGATGGGGAGAAAAAAGATGTTTTTTGTGGGTATGTTAATTTTCAAAGACTCAGTAAATAAAAATATCAATTTCTGACACACTGATTGATGAGAACTACACAGCAAAGGCATGTAAAAGGATTTATGATGTCTGAAAAGAACAAAACTGAAGGCAACTTGTTTTGATGTGTGATACGAATTAAAATACATCAAGCACTTCAAAATATTTAACAGATAGGTGTTGCCGCATCAGGGGAAAACCAAATAAAGAAAAATATCCCTTATGTCCTCATGTGATATTTAATCTTGTATGTCAGTGGTTAATAAATGCACGTCTAGTGATTCAGTATAACTGCCAAGCAGATACAGGAAGATTCTTTTTAGAGACTGTTGGCTTAGCTTACAACACTGTTATACTGGACACTAATTTGTTTTTATGCTTGATTTTTTTCCCCAAGATGGTGGAAATGGTGTGCCTGCATGTGATTAGTTTAATGGAGGCTTTACAGGAATGCAACTCTACTATCTTTGTAAAGGTAGGCATACCACACCATGAATATTTAGTTAATGAAATTGCCTGTCCATTGTGATTTCTAGACATACTGTCCTCTGCTTCCCCTCCCACTCAAAAAAAGAAAGTGGAAGAAGCTGACGTTGAATGCTAATGCAGAAATAAAACCTAGCAGAGCGTAATGAAAAATAAAATCTCTGGTAAGAAGTAAGACCAGACCATAATCTCAAATCCAAGTTCTCCTGACTTTTTTTTTTAAATGAACTTCTGATCTACTTCCTCCTTCGATTGTTGCTATGGTCTTAATCCTCTAATAGACTCAACTGGTGTCACTGACTTTAAGAACTTCTAGCTACTGTCTGAATTTTCAGCCATTCTGTAACTTTTAATCATCATAGGTCCTTTGCAGATCACCTCACTGTTCTGATCCTCACATTTGTTTAGCTTGATAACAAAAACTTCGTGCCACAGTGGTTTTCTTGTTATTACATGCCTACGTGTCTGACTTAGTCAAATATTATTTGATAGTGAATCTTTTTCCTCTAGGATGCGTAACAGGGTATTCTTTCGTTAGAGAATCAAGTCCTGCATGCTCCATTCATGTAAAATTCTTTTTTTGGAAATCAGCGGTCAGTCTCTCGTGGGTCACCACGGCATTTTCATAACAGATTCCCAAAGGATTGGGGTAGCCTCACAAGCATAAATCAATTTTACTAGCCTTTTTTACATGTTTTCTCATTGCATTATTTTGAAGGGAGTTTTCACATAAAATACCAACAAATCAAGTAGTTAAATGCACTCTGAATCTAACTGAAATATGTTGGTTTATATAGTTCTTCTGTTGCCATAAAGGAAACTTCTGACTATTGTTTTACTCCAGTCTTTTATGATCAAGCAGGATTTGAAAATAAAGTAGCTAAAATTGAAGGTCTTGATGTCAACTGGCATGAAAGTATTCACACTTATTATGAAAATACAGATTTATAGTCAGTAATGACTTGATTCACTACAGAAGCTCTGTCACTACGAGATGTTAAAGTGATCATGGCTGACATGGAAGTGATCCCTGGAAGACATATGGGCTTCTCTTTCAGCCAGTCCAGGATGTCCAGAATTTGACAAGGATGAAGAATGGCTTCAAAGCTGTTAAAAGAGAGGCCTTTAGGGCCAAATTCCTGTCACAATTCAAATGAATGCTTTCAGGGGTTATATTTGAGAGTATATATCAATAACATGCTAAATTAGGTTAAAAGGACATTGTTGTTACTCCAAAATGAAGCTCATAAACCTGTGAAACTCAGAGTTAAGGTGCTAAGCTTTCTTTCAGTGGATGGGAGATGGAAGAGAAGAATCTGGGTGACCAAATCCTCTTTACTTAGCCCTAAAGTGAAATCCTGCAGGAACAATATACATGCATAATAGTATTATAGGATTCCTAGTCCCAGGTTACTAATTTTTTTCAAAACTAGCTAATTGTAAAAATATTTAATGTACATCTGAAAAGTAAGTGTCATGATTTGGGGAAAGACTTACTGTATGTTTGAAGCCCTTCAAAGAGGCAGAAGTGTAAAGCTTATTCACACAGGAACCAGTGAATGAGTGGCATCTTTATAATGAAAAAAAAGATCAACTTTGAGACTGTCTCTTCTTCAGTGGCTGTGAAGAAGATCTGAACTTTGTTACTCCTACTTCAGAAGTCTTCAAGGATGACAATTCTTTGAATAGTAGTTGACTGGGCAGTTTTTTTGGTAGCTTGTTTTATTCTAGACAATCGTTTTAGCCACCGAGGCGAAGGGCTCCAGAGTGG
>NW_009224632.1:0-1147 GCF_000690835.1 Fulmarus glacialis | reverse complement strand
TAAATGCCCTGTTAGTTTTACTCGTACCTTTGGTGCTAGGGTTTTTTAAACGGGTTTGTGACCATAAGGAATTGATTGATTGTCAAGTGACACTTCCAAGTTGTTTCTGTAGGTGTCACCTTGGGTTAGCGCAGCGGTATTCAACAAAGCGAATACTTTTGTTTCGTTCGAATTCTGGCCACATAATTCGGCTAATAAGTTCTTTTTTTAAACAACAAAAAAAGGCAAATGTATTTGAATTTCGCTTCTGCCAGCATTTCTCTTTCTTCTTTTGAAACATCCTATTATTAAATATGTATATATTTGGTCAAGTCACAATAAGCGTTCGATCAATCATTCTTAATTCACTTTGGTATTCACTGCAATAACAATAAACAATTTTGGGCTCATCTGGTGTTAATGTGGCTGTCATACAGCTGCCCAGAAAACTTCTATGCGCATTTATTATTAATTAAATGCATCATTATGAATTGTGAAAGAGAAGAGAAGAGAAGAGAAGAGAAGAGAAGAGAAGAGAAGAGAAGAGAAGAGAAGAGAAGAGAAGAGAAGAGAAGAGAAGAGAAGAGAAGAGAAGAGAAGAGAAGAGAAGAGAAGAGAAGAGAAGAGAAGAGAAGAGAAGAGAAGAGAAGAGAAGAGAAGAGAAGAGAAGAGAAGAGAAGAGAAGAGAAGAGAAGAGAAGAGAAGAGAAGAGAAGAGAAGAGAAGAGAAGAGAAGGAACCCTGTCTGGTCAGAAGTGCTTTCCTAGTTGGCTTACACAGTATTGGGAAGGAGGGGAAATTAATGGTGAAATAAGGCTGTATTGCTTCAGCAGTTGCTTCAAATCCAAAGCTTAAATTTTACTGTCATCTAAATAAAATCTAGCCAGCACAAGAGTCTCTAGATTCTGCAAATCTATGTTTGAAGAACTCCTTTATACTCACATGAAATAATGTCAGAGACTACAAGACAAGGACAGGAGTGCTTTTGTTAGACACGCTGCCCCTGGTTGCATGCAGTCGATTTGTTGAGAGGTGGGGAAATTTTAAAACTCACAGGGCAGGTGGAAATCAGTCGTCTTTTCCCAAGAACGAGGGACAGGCTAGAAAATAAGCTGCCTTAGGGTAGCAAGGGCTTTAGGGTCCCGTGGGTGCATACAGGGCCCTGCGCC
>NW_009224631.1:0-522 GCF_000690835.1 Fulmarus glacialis | reverse complement strand
CACCAAAATTATTCATTTCTCTCTAAAATTGCCCGTTTCCCCCAAAAATTGCCCCTTTGCCCCCAAAATCACCCGTTTGCCCCCAAAATTGCCCGTTTCTCCTGAAAATTGGCAATTCGGAGCCCAAATGCCCCAATTTTGCCTGAAAATTCCCTCATGCCCTAAACGTCGCTGTAACGTTCCTGTTTCGCTCCAAAATCACCCGCTTTAACCCTAAATCGCTCATTTTGCCCAAAATCGCTCATTCCAACCCCAAAGTGGTCCGTTCTGCCCCAAAATCGCCCGGTTTGCCCTCAAATTATTCGTTTCTCTCTAAAATCGCCCGTTTGGCCCCAAACTTGGCAATTCGGACCCAAAATGGCCCCGGTTTGCCTGAAAAGCGCCCCGTTTGCCCAAAATTGCCCGGTTTAACCCCAAATTCCTCCCTCCCGACCCAAAAACTCCCCTTTCGACACCAAAACGACCCGTTTCCCTCTCAAATCGCCCCTTCGGCCCCCAAAATCGCCCCTTTGGCCCCAAAAT
>NW_009224630.1:0-9501 GCF_000690835.1 Fulmarus glacialis | reverse complement strand
GAGGAGTCGGGAGTGGGGGGGTGAAGGTGATTTAGTGGTTGTCTTTGTTTTTCACCATCCAACTTCCCTGTTGAGGAGGGGGAGTGATAGAGCGGCTCAGTAGGGGTCTTGCAACTCACCAAGGTAACTAGTTTTGAGAATTAATCACTCTAGTATCACTAAGATTGCATTCATTACGAAAAGATTCACATCTTTATTCTAGTGATAAAAAGCTGGAATTTCATTGCAGTTAGAGGAGACTGAGGAAGATCCAGTGTTAAAAAATATTTTTGTCTCATTGTGGGCTTGAATGTCATCTTGTTTCCACTGTCACAGACATTCCAGTTGTCAGTCCTTGGGCTGGAAGGCTCAAAAGGGTCTGAAGTGGTCACAGAGATGACCTAAAACTTAGAGGGGAAGATTGTCATTCCACTGCCTTCAGTTGGTTTTGAATCAAATTCCCCTTCACATACTCGCATCTCCCCAGAGATGCCTATTGTCTTCCCAGGTTATGTGGCATATCTAGTAAAATGTTGTCTTGCTTGAGGCTCCACAACATAAATAACAATACTAATTTCATGGAGCCTTAGGGAGGTGAAGAATTATGCCAAAACACATCAAGGTTTTTTTTTTGACTCTCAATTTTCATGATATCATTAAAAACCAACATCTTAAATTTATGTTGAGGTATATGAAAAGTAATAAATGCATTTCATTGCATAATTAATGCTGGCCTTGAGCAAGAGTTTGGGCAAATTCTAAATTTTCCTGCTATATAAAAGGCACTGAAGTTGCAGCTGGTAGAGCTCTTCAACTCCTACTTTCCGAGGCTAGAGAGGAATCTCAGACGTGAACCTGTTGACGTATTTCTAGCAGTTGCAATTGATGACTGTGGCTCCCTCTTCTACACTGCTCCTTCAAACCTATCTGCTGTAATGGATGTGCTGCTGAAAGCACAGACCTCTGATGATGTATTACTTACGTGCTAAAGGTTGTCACGAGAGGGCACTAGAAAAAGAAATACTTTTGTAGTTCTCTAAAATAGCCATATTCAGTTTGGTTTCAGAAAGTCATTTGATAGCGTTCTTTCCCCATCTTTATATATTTTCTGTTTAAAAGAGACAGCATCAGCAGCTGCCTTTTAAAAAAAAAAACCACCACAAAACTTTCCTATGAAATGGATTGTAAGACATGTTTTGCCATTTAACTATGTGTTCGATGTGCTGGTTTTGCCTCCTGTCAGAGCTTGGAGACTACACAGTAATATTCTAGTCCCACTGAGTGGGCTAGTTTAAATGTTAAGACAGAAGCTTCTGCTAATAGACTTCAAATCCCAATCTTTGTCAAAGCAGTTCCTGGTTGCATAGCATCATTAAAAAAAAAAAAAAAAAGAAACCACAAAAATCCACAAAAAACAACCCCAAACTGCAGAGATAGCAAATATGTATTCACTTTTCAGTGAAACACATAGTTTCATAGATGTGGGAATTCAGACATGTATGTCAATATTCTCTTTCAGCATTTTAGGATTTTTACAGTGACAAGGGAAGGCAAATCTCGGGCCTCTTTTAAGCCTAGTTTTTTCTCCCTCTCCCACATTGTAAGTCTATATCCAGCAATTACTTCAACCCAGCTTCCAGAACTGGTTGTAGGAGGTGAACCTGATCTCTTAACTCAGGTCCAACTTTTATGCATGTGGTTAAGAAAAACAGTATGAGGGTTCATCATAACCAACGCAGCTACACTGTGAGATATGCCAAATTCATCTCTTCCCAAACACAGTGTAGGTGCTATTAGCCTGTGGTACAAGCAGTCTGAAAAACAGCAGTAAGGACAGCAAGGCAGCAAGCATGGGGACGCACGGCACAATACTGTCAAACCTATCCTCAAAGCTCTGCACCTCACCATGTGGACTTGTTCTTAGAGGCCCCAAGGATGGTTTGGTGCTTGGTTGAAGATAAAGCTTAAATTTGATATTGATGTGCCGTGTGTGTGTGTCCTCACATGTGGGCAGACAGATTTTATCACTTGAATAGCAACTTTCTTGGCAAACAGGTCCATGAATCTACAGCAACCTCTCAGAAAACTGCCACAAATTTCAGCAACTGTAGAGCAAAGCGTACATCTCTTCTTCTTTGTGAAGAGCAACTTTCCCTAATTTTGTCAACTACCTAATTAACACCGTAGTAAGTAGATACAGAGATTATATGCTCCATTATTGGAGGAGATCCCAAAGGATTTCCCACATAGTCTGAAACGCTCTAAGCAATGGAAATTCCTTTGGATGTAAAAGAATAATAGTCTAACAGTTTTCACTTCTGAGAATTATCCTCCTATTCAGCCCTCAGCAATTTGTTTTCAGGCGTCTTTCTTTCAATGTGGAGTAAGGACTATACTCTTCAATAAATGTTTAGATAACATTACAAAAAATACCAGGGCTTTTTTTTTTTTTATAAGTGAGAAATCACTAACAAGTTCATCTGTTATTAAAAGTTAGCCAGCCAGCCTGATTTTTTTTTTTTTTGGCACATAATAGCATACCAGCTCTGGAACTTTTACAAATTATATCTTATAATTAAATTTCAAGAAAACTATTAGACAAATAATTAAGAAGTTATTCTGGGACAACTGCTGGAAATCAATGACGTATACAGATGTTGCTATATTTTCAATATACATAGCTGGGTAACTCTTTGAAGGTGAATTTCTAGTGTGCATAAAACCACTTTAGTCTGAACTGAGAAAAAACCAAAAAAAGATACAGCATACTGAGGATCAACATTATATAAACTTAATGCGCTGACATTATTGCATTGTTTCAATAATCATCTTATTGAAACCTACATTGGACTTTTTCACTAAGTACTCCTAAACCAGTCACACCAAAGAGAGGAAATAATGATTTTCTTGGAGGAAATAAAAAAGGACATTTGACTGTATAGACATTTAGGAAAATCTACAAAAGGCCCCAGTGATTTATATCAGCTCAGGATGTAAAAAAATAGGAGGCTCACAGCGTGGCAATTATTAATCTCAAATTCAGTATCCCTGAAATATGTTGATTCATGGACTCGGTATCCTGTGGCACAGGAGAAGCCTCTGGCTCTGATAAATTTGAATCAAGAATGGAAAAGCATGTTAAATGAAGGACATTGAGTGGCTACTGCTGAAAAATGTAGTCTGAAGCCTGTGTTTAGAAGGACAATGATTTGGAGAGGTGAATCTCTGCTACGCAGTCAAAGTAGCTGTGCATATTGAAGATGTTCTTGGAAGAACTTCATGCTCCACTCTACTCAAACTTTATTTTTCCCTTTGGGGATTTTTTGATCCAGATATTGGCTGGTGGAGTGCTACAATGGAGAATATCAATCACAGTCACTTCAAAAGCAATGCAGAATTTTTTTGCTATGCAATTGTGGAAGTTACCTAAATATGAATTACTTCACACCTCCTTGAAATGTATCTGTCTCTTGTGTGTTTCTTGGCTGTACCTCAAATACTTTGCTTAAGAGGAGAGTGAAATAGTGAAGCTGCAGACAAGAGCTGGTGCAATACATGTGGACATATGACTCTTCCTCTTTCTGAGAATATGTTGTGTGACAAGATAAATATGGGTTCCATACATCGTACAGATTTGCATTGTATGAGACACACTGTTCCCTTTTTTTTTCTGTACACTGGGAACAGCACAGACATAAAGGGAGTAAATTAACACTTAAAAATCTTCTATTTAGCAATGAGAAAATTAAGAAGCTATAAGGTAATGTTTGGTCTCTATGCCTGATGAGCTGAGAATATTGTTTCCTAACCAGTGAAGGTGCTCTGCTAGCTAGAGAAAAACCAGAAACTTCACATTTTTTCACAGTCCCTTATTTCATGAACACAAGGTTTGGACATCTGTGACCACAAATCAAGTAGTAGCTCACAAGAGCAACAACAGCTACTCTTTTTAGATTTCAGAGGCTATAAAATATAGAGGTTGCAAGAAATTAGGTAATTTATCCCCCTCTGTTCATTTAGATTGGGGATAATTCAGTGCCCTTCATCTTGAGAAAGCTGAGCTGGACTAGAGTTTTTTCTTTTTTCTCCTACCAAACCAAAACCAGAAAGGAGTTGAACCAACCAGATAATAGCAGTTATCCAGTGCCTGCAAAGGAGGTTGCAGAGAATAGAAGATATGGATTAAATCTACCTCTTACTGAAAGGACGTGTGCTCAGATCTCCGTGAAATTGCAAGGAAACTAATCTGTGATTTCTAGCATGTTCTCCACAGAAAAATATTTCCCAAATTTAGATTTGACAAATAATTCAATCCTTCCCTCCTGTCAATGCATAGTAAATGTCAATAGCCTACAAGCATCTTATGGTACAACATTACATCTCCAGCTTTTAGATTACAAGTTTAGCTGGTCTGAATTGTGTTGGCTAAGATGGATTGTGATTATGCCTTCTTTTTGCCCTTTGTCTTTTGTCATCAGTGTTCTTTAACTGGATGAATGCAGATCACTACAACCCAAAAAATAACTGTTTAACTAATAATACACAGCCTAAGTCTCTGGGACCAGTGCTGAATATTGGGAAAATAAGTAAAGGTTCTTTAGAAAGAGAGGAGGGTGTTTGGATAATGAAGTGATACAAAGCGATCTTGATATAGTGACCATAAAGGAAGAGATGGGACTTCTATGGATATTCCCCTCCCTTCCATTCAAGTGAGGGGAATAGACATAATTCCCAGCCATTCAAGTACAAGAGAGAAGTGCAGTCAGCATCTCCACTCTGGAAGAGATACTTATTTACAATACAGAAGTCAATGGACAGGGAAATGCAAGGACAGTTGTGAATTCAGATGGCAGAAGACTGAAAAACTTGTTCTATACCAGATTTTACTCAGTAAGATGACAAATAAGAGAGGACAGACTGACAGAATATGCTTGTGAATGTTGTACAGAAGGCAGACAATGATAGCTCATTGTTCCTACTTCAGCACATATAACAGGAAAATTTCCAGGAATGGAAAATTGGAAAATTGGAAAATGAAAGCTGGAAAATTTGGAACTGATCAAACACGGTTTTTATCCGATGCACAACTGAATTGTGAATTTCATTCTATGAGATACTGTCAAAGTAATCTGCTTATCAAGACTCAAGAAACATCTGGGATACTCTTGGTACTCCTGTATATATTTTATTTTATAACATTGCATGTTAACAGAATGCAAACAATTTTTTTGTCAGAGATATAAAGGGTGAAGTTGAATTGTAGCTAGTGTGTTGAACACACACAAATATGCAGGAAAAGCTTCTATCATTCACTTGGTTTGGACCAAAATTTGAGGCAAGATATTTGAACAGCTAGACTAATCTAATCCTGGACAATGATTCCTATGTTTCACATAGCTCTGTGTATACCTTAAGTAAATTTTGCAAGGTATTGTTCTTCTGCTTTGCATAATGTGATAGCGGTTCTGAAACTTCCAGAGACTATTTCCGTGTAAGCTTTGACAAATCTATATTCTAGCATGTCTTTTTCAGCTTTGGGGAATACCACAATAAGATCAAATTTAGACTACATATTACCACAAACCCAATAAGAATAATATTACTATACCTTTACCAGGGAAGGCACTCAGTTTAGTGATAAAGGCAGCATAAAACACTAGAAGAAAGGAGAGGTAAGAATTTCCTCCAAGACAGATGTTGTCTTTTTGTTTTGGTTTGGTTTTCATTACTGCTTCACAACCCTGTGCTTAAGAATAAATACTTGTCCGTGCAACATATCAGATGTGCCCAGTTTAAACCATTCAACATGTTCCTAAATTAATATTACCACTTTTCTATAGATTTTCCTTCTCTTTGGACAAGATAGTTCAGCTGTATATAAAGACCTCTAAAATAACCCAAAGACATTACAAATATGTAATAAAAACATTCATAATTTGCCACAGATTTTTCAATATTTTTTGAATTGTTAGGAAAAACCCTGTATCTCAAGTGATATTCCTTTAATCAGAACTGTGTTTTGACACTTTTATTATGTAACATCTCTGGATGCTCAATAATGTTCCCAATTTAAGTGATACAAGGAAACATAACTAAGTTTTAAGAACATTGATTTAGGGAAGAAAAAGATGAAATGTCTTCTTAAACTGCCTTTATGTCTAGGATGTTAAAAGTCACTTGTCTGATGAATCGAGTTACTGTTTTTACTCTGATTTAATCTAGCCTAAGGACATGGACTGTTCTAATAGGTTAGAAAAGGACGAGCTGATGCTAAAAAATATATTTTGGTGATGAAGTCTAAGTTCTATCCATTTCGAGTTATATGTGCAGTCTAAGAAAGTTTCTAGGCTCTATCTGTAGTCAATGCAGATAGAGATGAACATTTCCAGATGGCAGCTCGTTCCAGTCTCAGCCAAGGTGTCTGTCTCTCCTCACTGATTGTAAAGAGAGCTTGAAGGTAGGGTTTAATGTGGGTGTTTTCTGAGTTGGCATCACCTTGTAAACAAGTTACACTGTATTCCTTTTTATAGATGAGGAGAGAGAGTCATAAAGTCATTACAGTGTAGATGCGATGTATCTTATCTCACAGGAGATGCCTACATTTGGTCAGAGGAATCACAGTCTCACCCTGTAGACTACATCAATGTCCTGTGCTGCCCTGCCTAGTTTCCCATCTTGTTGTCCATAAGGATGTGAATTTCCAAAGGTCCTGGTCATATCTGCTTGCTCTGTGCAGATACCTTGGATACAATATGGCATTTCCAGTGGCACTAGATATCCATGTGTTCAGTGAAGCTGATCTCTTCTAGTAGGACTCAGGTGGAGATTAAGACCTGAGGGTCTTAATTTAAGGGTCTACTTGTGTAGTATGTGTTTAAGGTCCCGTTGTGATAAATAATGATATAGCCAATAAAGTCCAGAGGGCAGATCAGCTCTGCTCAAAGTAGACAGTCACTGCCTGGTCACCTGGACTGCTTTCTGGGCTTGCTTGATGCACTGACAGAGCTTCCGAGGGAGGGGGAATGGTGCTCTAAGAAGTATTTGCATTTCCCTCTTATTTACCACTAAGGCAGACCTCACCAGTTGAGAAGCGCTCCCTAAATTATCCAAGACGTGCCAGCCTTTCTGAAGTTAATCCAACTCATTTCTACCAAGCAGCCCTGGGGAAAATAATTTGCAAAATCAGAAGGTTGAAAGCATCATCAGAGTCCCTGAGTAATTTTGACTGCAGGGGCAGCCCAAGAATTTATATAAATAGGCAGCCGGCCTGTTAGTTCGAGGATGGTACTCAGGATGAAAGTCATAGGTCTTCCTAAGCGTAGACACAATCTGTGCAGAGCATATATAAATTAGAAGTATCAGATGAGCACAGAGAATTATGAGTTTTAGACAAGCCCAATTCAGCGCTTTAGCCCAAACCTCAGGCACCAACAGGACAAGCAGCTAACGAGGTTAACCCAAAGGCCACCAAGGAGCATTGTGAGATCAATTGGCACATCATTTTAATGCTCACTGGAGGGAAAAGGAGTCAGTAAATTATGGATTCCTGTGCTGCCTGGGACATTGCACGTTGCTGCTAATAAACATGTTATGGTGTGAAATACAGTACGGCATGTGAATAATAATAACTTGGAGCAGAAGAAAGGCTATAAAAAGAGGAAAGTTGTTGTGGGAGAAATGGCTTAAAAAAATGAGTTTTCTTATTTTTGCATGAACTTTTTTTCAGGTAGATAAATGGATGTCATGCATTTGAATGAGTAGGCATTTATGTCTCAAAGAGACAGCCCTTTGTTGAGGCTAACAAGACCATTATTATAAATAGCACACTCTGGTATATCATACAGCATAGAGCCTTATACTATGGCTCTTGAATACAACCTACCAATATGGGTTTAAGGTGGAAGATGTATTTTCAAACAGAAAGACATACAATATGGGTTTAAGGGCACATAATGATACTGAAATACACAGTCTTTGGAAATTATACTTACCAATACTATTGAAAACTAGCAATGTGCATTTTACTTCCATTTACCTTGTATTCCTTCAATTTTCTTGTTGTTGATGTCCATTCAGTGCACTGGCTTTTGCTGCATTCTATTAGATTAAAGTGTGCTCTAACATTAAGTATTTTCTCTTTGTGAATATACTCAAAGACCATGATTAAATCATATCCTAAATCCTTTAAAGCTAAATGGCATCTGTGTAGTTATGCTAGGAATAATACTCAGAAAGAATAAAAGAGTACCAGGTTTGTTTATTAAACCTATTCAATATGGATTTTGAGTACCACAAGGATTATGGACATTTTCAACTTCAGTTTCATGCAAGTAATCTGTTGAAAAATCAAGATCCTGTGACTCCAAAGAAAACTATTCCAACAATATTTTAGCTGTTGTATTCTTGTAGTAGCATAAACCTTAAACACATAAACTAACTTAGGTTACAGAAGATCTCATGAGGTCATCTGTTCCAATCCACAAGGCAAAGCAGGGTTGGTTAATATTAGGTCAGGATGTTTGGGACCTGTATTATAGTCAAAGCAACAATTATGTTACAAAGTATGTAGATAATAACCTATAACAAATAGCTAAAATGTGTACATTTCCATATACATTTTGTTGTATCAGCATTATCAAATGGAAGATTGTTCTATCTGAAAATTTTGAACCCCTTTCATTAACTTTCTCTTTTTTAATGGAATAGATGATGAAAGCAAAAAAAAGATAGAAAATGAAGAAAAGGGAAAAAAAACCAACTTTGAGAAAAGGAATGCTTTGAATGCCTAAATTTTCTTGGGAGTCAATGAAAGTATCTATGGAGACAATTTGTCTCTTCTGGAGCAGTTATCTGGTTATATACATCTAGCTTAGGAGTTCAGAGGAAGGCAAACTGCTGCTACTACAACTCAAACCTACTCAAAAGAAATCATGTTGAATATGAAATTAGAGCAAATGCCAGGTTATCAGCCCTTCTCACAGCAGTATTCTTCTACACTATTAGCGATCTTATTTCAGATCTGTAATTCTCTGAATGATGCAATGCTACTGACAAGAAACAGTCATAGTAGAAACAGAATTCATAATTGTTGCCTAAATGTGGCATAGATTTCTGTAAGAAAAAAACTAGTAACTTTCACTTCTATGCCTAAGAGAACACACAAAATGACAGAAGGAGTCAGCCAGAAAAGTCAATGATAAGAATGATGAATTCTTTCTGTATCACATGTTCCAAGCACTCAATTAAGCTATTAGCTAGCAAATGTGGAACAACTGACTGTAATTACCCTTGCTAAAGGCTTAGAATCTGTTTGCAGAATTCAGTGCCATGGGCTTCACTGCACTGATGACTGTATTTAGCTTATTTAGAGGAAAAATGCATGCTGGAATTTAAGATCAATATTAATATTATTTATTTTTGTATATGCCTAAATAAAGAAATCATAAAATGACCCAAGGAAAATTGTTCAGAATCTAAATGGCAAGAAACCAATAAAAAATATACCATGATTCTTTAAAAGAA
>NW_009224629.1:393-3899 GCF_000690835.1 Fulmarus glacialis | reverse complement strand
TTCCTACCCTCAAGCAGATCAACACTCTTTACAGAGCTGTTCAATGAGATATTTCTGGTTTTGTAAGCTCAAACTAAAATATGAAGTTATAACATAGTCACTTTTGTAAATATTGGGAAAGTAGTAACTCAGTGCAATGCAACTATGTCTTCATTGTGTCAAGAGAGGGAACTGGTTTCAGTTTGACATGCCTTCTGACAGGATTACATGCTTCCAGTTCCTCGTAGCTTGGCTGCAGTAATCCACATTGCTGTGAAAGTAGCCTAAGACCAAGCTGCCAATGAAACTTCTTTGACTTTCAGTCTCCCTGTGTCCCTTAGCCTCTCTGCAAGGGTCCATGGAGGTTGTTAGGACGAGGGTACTTTAATGGCATTCAAAACCAAATCATTCATACTGCATGTGGATGAGTAAGAAACAGTGTAGGTCTATGCTTGCTCTTTTGTTGTTCCCTCAAGGTCACCTCAAAGCTGCTCATTCACTCAATAAGTAGGACTGGACTCATTACAGAGATACATGCCTTAATCAAAATACAAAGCAAATGAGGGAAAACACTGACACCACCTGCATTTTCTTTTATACGGAAGAGGATCATATACCTTCAACGTCAGGAAGATCCTCTGTAGAGCAGAGGTTCAGTGAAGGAGGAAAGAAAATCAGCAAGACAGATAGACAGCACAAGTCCACTACTGACCCAGCCAATATTCCACCTGCACCTTCTCCCAAAGAATAACAAAGGGCTTTACTTTGTAGAGGACCCCAGGATACATACTACCTGGAGAACACGATGCTAAAAGGAAGGCCAGAAGCGGTGGTTGACCTTAGCTGACATACCTTGACAAAATTTAAGAAAACTGGAAAATTGTAGCCTAGAAACAGAAAATATGCAGAGCACTAATATATTCTCATGTACACAGCACCAATCCTATGGCAATTAATAAGGCTACCTGAAGTACTGCATTGATTCACTGCAATGGTAAAGGGCTGTGTTTTTCATTAGAGCACAATACTGTGGCTTCCACTCCATTATGCGGCACAGCAAATTTCCTTTATGCGGACCATGGGTATATACAAAATACTCCCCATATTTAAAAAATTCTTGTTAAGTACTCAAATTGCTCAATCGCTGGATAATAATAAATACAGTTTGCCATTACTCATCAATTTCTGCTAGAGCCTATTAGTCATGTATTTGTGATGTGGGATGCATTTAATAAATGTCAGCAATTATATGCTCTGCACAGCTCATACAAGGGTTATATAAATGCTAAATTATATCTATAGCAATAACATTACAAGTTCAAGAACAATTTCAATTTCATGCTTTTCAATAATTATACCCATATTACTCCATGTGGCATGACTAAAATTATGGGGGAGCAGTAGATATAAAATTAGGTACCAGTGCGCAGAGTCCCGTTAAGGAGCTAGATTTCGAAAGAGAAAATTTAGTCTGTTGATGAACACGTAAGAAGCTACAGCTATCATTATATTACAATTGCACCTTGAAAAATAACCATACACCACAGCCCCACTATTTTGTATACAGTAGAAACACTGCAGTCAGATGTATGACTGTAATATCGGGTGGACATACTCACCCTAACTTTACTTTAGCTGACTTGGGTAATAACAGCAGTGGAGACTTGGTGTATAATCTCAAGCATGATCCAGCAATCTAAGAGTCCCAGGTTCCTTGTACACCCTCCCCTGCTCATGCTGTCTCTGTTGCTGTTGTTAACAAGGTAAAAACCAGAATGGAACTGTACTACAATCATACATCTGACTACAGTTTTAGGAAGAGAGAGAGCAGTTTTAATCTAAGTAAACAAGATATGCAAGGAATGGTGGGAAGAGGTACAGAATTAGCCAGTGACTTGCTGAAAATAAGAGCAGGTCAGCAGCAAAGTTGAAAAAAAATCCCAAGAATAAAATGCTGTTACTGAAGTCAATTAAATCATTGCAATTATATTTAATGAGGCAAGATTCACTTCATGTTTCCTGACCGTGGTTCATACCTCGCTTGCCTTATTAGATCGCTCTACACTGTTTTCCATTATTAGTTTACTATTCATTTTAACTCAGCAAGTATTCATCACAAAATAAAAAAATAGCTATAAAAAAGATAATTGGGTTTTTCTACAAAATTTCTACGTTTCAAGCACAGACAGAATAGCAACAGTAATTATTTTAAATTAGTACTATATTTAGCAGCTATCCTAAGGTATGATGAGCTATTTCTTTTGACTTCTAATGGATTTGATTAAAGAAATTGTTTCTCTTTAAGCTATCACATCTATAAAAAAATGCATTCAGTGTGACATTTCTGTGCTAGTAAAATTTATGTGGAGTATACAGTTAGGCAACATGCTTTTTGCCTGATTTTGTAAACCTGACTTTGTTCAAATATCATAATTTACTTAAGTCATCTGGATGTAATATGTATGTCAAAGAAATGCATCAACAAATTTTTCATGGGAATTGTATCTTAAAAGCTTGAATAAATTTCATGAGACCTGCTAGCTAATAAAATTTTAACTCAAATTAAGAGTTACCTTTCAGTAACAGAAGCCCTTTTAATATCATTATTTGTAATTGTATATCTTTATATTTCAAAATGTATGTAAAAAGCTGTATTATTAATGATGACATTACTGAAGGAAATTTCTGAAGTGCTGGTTAACAGTCAACATTGCAAATGCTGGCAGGAATTATTATTTATATTTATATCTATGTTGAGGATAGGCATGAGGTAAACTGCAGAGTTAAGATTTTGGACTTTAGGAAAACAGACACTGGTTTATTCAGGGAACTGTTAGCAGAATCCCTTGACAAGTAGGCATAAGGGAGAGGGAAAATTGGAGACAGTATAGTGGACAGCACATTACTTTCAGCTGATTAAAAAGGGGAATAGGGGAATAAAGGAGTATTTTTATGTGAGCTTCAGAACAAATCATCTCATCGTGCAGCAAGACCAGGATTTTCAGCAGAATGACTGTTTGGGTAAGCACTGAGGGTCTCAATGGATTGGAAGACAAAAAAAAGGAACATGTAAGAAGCAAAACCAAGGACAGAGAAAGAAAGAAGATAAAAGCACTGTTTGGGCATTTCAGGATGAAATTAGAAAAGCCAAAGCCCCACTGGAGATAAGACTAGCAAGGAACATTAAGGATGTGTCCTGGTTTCGGCTGGGATAGGGTTAAATTTCTTGCTAGTGCTGTGTTTTGGATTTAGTATGAAGAGAATGTTGATAACACACTGATGTTTTCAGTTGTTGCTAAGTACCCTCCTAGTCCAAGGACAGCTCCCATGCCTACTGACTGAGCTAGGTACACAAGATGGGAGGGAACATAATCAGGACAGCCAGCCCAGTTGGCCAATGGGGTATTCCATACCATGTGACGTCATGCTCAGTATGTGAACGGTAAGCGTGATCCAGGAAGTATTGATCGCTACTTGGTTATCAGTCAGCGCGGGTGGTGAGCAATTGCATTGTGCATCACTCATTT
>NW_009224629.1:0-372 GCF_000690835.1 Fulmarus glacialis | reverse complement strand
TTGTATGCTATTAAACTGTCTTTATCTCAACCCACGAGTTTTTCTCACTTTTACCCTTCCGATTCTCTCCCTGTCCCACTAGGGGGGTGGGGGGGAGTGAGCGAGCGGCAGCGTGGCATTTGGCTGCCTGGCAGGTTAAACCACGAGAGGGTGAGACAGGTTTCAACACATATGCAAAAGTTCAAAGAAAACATGGGGCATTTGACAAATGCAAGAGAGCATAAGTGAAGCATTCAATGGCCTCTGTGCACGGTTTACGAAGGAAAGGAGCAGCTAATAACGGGAGAGAAACGGTCTACTTAGAGAACATGAACATACTTATAGGTAAACATGAAGTTAAATGCAGCTGGTGGCCAGTCAAAAGTGGTGTTC